>NC_091284.1:49116028-49417000 GCF_032444005.1 Ranitomeya imitator | reverse complement strand
ACACAGAGACTGTTCTCCAATTTGTCATATTCTACCAGTACCAGAGAGCATCACACAGAGACTGTTCTCCAACTTGTCATATACTACCAGTACCAGAGAGCATCACACAGAGACTGTTCTCCAACTTGTCATATACTACCAGTACCAGACAGCATCACACAGAGACTGTTCTCCAACTTGTCATATGCTACCAGTACCAGAGAGCATCACACAGAGACTGTTCTCCAACTTGTTATATACTACCAGTACCAGATAACATCACACAGAGACTGTTCTCCAACTTGTCATATACTACCAGTACCAGAGAGCATCACACAGAGACTATTCTCCAACTTGACATATACTACCAGTACCAGAGAGCATCACACAGAGACTGTTCTCCAACTTGTCATATACTACCAGTACCAGAGAGCATCACACAGAGACTGTTCTCCAACTTGTCATAT
The DNA here is from genome assembly GCF_032444005.1 of Ranitomeya imitator. Classification (NCBI taxonomy): domain Eukaryota; kingdom Metazoa; phylum Chordata; class Amphibia; order Anura; family Dendrobatidae; genus Ranitomeya; species Ranitomeya imitator. Next base: position 49,416,554 of record NC_091284.1, on the reverse strand, counting down.
ACTACCAGTACCAGACAGCATCACACAGAGACTGTTCTCCAACTTGTCATATGCTACCAGTACCAGAGAGCATCACACAGAGACTGTTCTCCAACTTGTCATATACTACCAGTACCAGAGAGCATCACACAGAGACTGTTCTCCAACTTGTCATATACTACCAGTACCAGAGAGCATCACACAGAGACTGTTCTGCAACTTGTCATATACTACCAGGTACCAGAGAGCATCACACAGAGACTGTTCTCCAACTTGTCACATACTACCAGTACCAGAGAGCATCACACAGAGACTGTTCTGCAACTTGTCATATACTATCAGTACCAGAGAGCATCACACAGAGACTGTTCTCCAACTTGTCATATGCTACCAGTACCAGAGAGCATCACACAGAGACTGTTCTCCAACTTGTCATATACTGCCAGTACCAGAGAACATCACACAGAGACTGTTCTGCAACTTGTCATATACTACCAGTACCAGAGAGCATCACACAGAGACTGTTCTCCAACTTGTCATATACTACCAGTACCAGAGAGCATCACACAGAGACTGTTCTCCAACTTGTCATATACTACCAGTACCAGAGAACATCACACAGAGACTGTTCTCCAACTTGTCATATACTACCAGTACCAGAGAACATCACACAGAGACTATTCTCCAACTTGTCATATACTACCAGTACCAGACAGCATCACACAGAGACTGTTCTCCAACTTGTCATATACTACCAGTACCAGAGAGCATCACACAGAGACTGTTCTCCAACTTGTCATATACTACCAGTACCAGACAGCATCACACAGAGACTGTTCTCCAACTTGTCACATACTACCAGTACCAGAGAGCATCACACAGAGACTGTTCTGCAACTTGTCATATACTATCAGTACCAGAGAGCATCACACAGAGACTGTTCTCCAACTTGTCATATGCTACCAGTACCAGAGAGCATCACACAGAGACTGTTCTCCAACTTGTCATATACTGCCAGTACCAGAGAACATCACACAGAGACTGTTCTGCAACTTGTCATATACTACCAGTACCAGAGAGCATCACACAGAGACTGTTCTCCAACTTGTCATATACTACCAGTACCAGAGAGCATCACACAGAGACTGTTCTCCAACTTGTCATATACTACCAGTACCAGAGAACATCACACAGAGACTGTTCTCCAACTTGTCATATACTACCAGTACCAGAGAACATCACACAGAGACTATTCTCCAACTTGTCATATACTACCAGTACCAGACAGCATCACACAGAGACTGTTCTCCAACTTGTCATATACTACCAGTACCAGAGAGCATCACACAGAGACTGTTCTCCAACTTGTCATATACTACCAGTACCAGACAGCATCACACAGAGACTGTTCTCCAACTTGTCATATGCTACCAGTACCAGAGAGCGTCACACAGAGACTGTTCTCCAACTTGTCATATACTACCAGCACCAGAGAGCATCACACAGAGACTGTTCTCCAACTTGTCATATACTACCAGTACCAGAGAGCATCACACAGAGACTGTTCTCCAACTTGTCATATACTACCAGTACCTGAGAGCATCAAACAGAGACTGTTCTCCTACTTGTCATATGCTACCAGTACCAGAGAGCGTCACACAGAGACTGTTCTCCAACTTGTCATATACTACCAGTACCAGAGAGCATCACACAGAGACTGTTCTGCAACTTGTCATATACTATCAGTACCAGAGAGCGTCACACAGAGACTGTTCTCCAACTTGTCATATGCTACCAGTACCAGAGAGCGTCACACAGAGACTGTTCTCCAACTTGTCATATACTACCAGTACCAGAGAACATCACACAGAGACTGTTCTGCAACTTGTCATATACTACCAGTACCAGAGAGCATCACACAGAGACTGTTCTCCAACTTGTCATATACTACCAGTACCAGAGAGCATCACACAGAGACTGTTCTGCAACTTGTCATATACTACCAGTACCAGAGAGCATCACACAGAGACTGTTCTCCAACTTGTCACATACTACCAGTACCAGAGAGCATCACACAGAGACTGTTCTCCAACTTGTCATATACTACCAGTACCAGAGAGCATTACACAGAGACTGTTCTCCAACTTGTCATATATTACCAGTGCCAGAGAGCATCACACAGAGACTGTTCTCCAACTTGTCACATACTACCAGTACCAGAGAGCATCACACAGAGACTGTTCTCCAACTTGTCATATACTACCAGTACCAGAGAGCATTACACAGAGACTGTTCTCCAACTTGTCATATATTACCAGTACCAGAGAACATCACACAGAGACTGTTCTGCAACTTGTCATATACTACCAGTACCAGAGAGCATCACACAGAGACTGTTCTCCAACTTGTCATATACTACCAGTACCAGAGAGCATCACACAGAGACTGTTCTCCAACTTGTCATATACTACCAGTACCAGACAGCATCACACAGAGACTGTTCTCCAACTTGTCATATGCTACCAGTACCAGAGAGCATCACACAGAGACTGTTCTCCAACTTGTCATATACTACCAGTACCAGAGAGCATCACACAGAGACTGTTCTCCAACTTGTCATATACTACCAGTACCAGAGAGCATCACACAGAGACTATTCTCCAACTTGTTATATACTACCAGTACCAGACAGCATCACACAGAGACTGTTCTCCAACTTGTCATATACTACCAGTACCAGAGAGCATCACACAGAGACTGTTCTCCAACTTGTCATATACTACCAGTACCAGACAGCATCACACAGAGACTGTTCTCCAACTTGTCATATGCTACCAGTACCAGAGAGCGTCACACAGAGACTGTTCTCCAACTTGTCATATACTACCAGCACCAGAGAGCATCACACAGAGACTGTTCTCCAACTTGTCATATACTACCAGTACCAGAGAGCATCACACAGAGACTGTTCTCCAACTTGTCATATACTACCAGTACCTGAGAGCATCAAACAGAGACTGTTCTCCTACTTGTCATATGCTACCAGTACCAGAGAGCGTCACACAGAGACTGTTCTCCAACTTGTCATATACTACCAGTACCAGAGAGCATCACACAGAGACTGTTCTGCAACTTGTCATATACTATCAGTACCAGAGAGCGTCACACAGAGACTGTTCTCCAACTTGTCATATGCTACCAGTACCAGAGAGCGTCACACAGAGACTGTTCTCCAACTTATCATATACTACCAGTACCAGAGAACATCACACAGAGACTGTTCTGCAACTTGTCATATACTACCAGTACCAGAGAGCATCACACAGAGACTGTTCTCCAACTTGTCATATACTACCAGTACCAGAGAGCATCACACAGAGACTGTTCTGCAACTTGTCATATACTACCAGTACCAGAGAGCATCACACAGAGACTGTTCTGCAACTTGTCATATACTATCAGTACCAGAGAGCATCACACAGAGACTGTTCTCCAACTTGTCATATGCTACCAGTACCAGAGAGCGTCACACAGAGACTGTTCTCCAACTTGTCATATACTACCAGTACCAGAGAGCATCACACAGAGACTGTTCTGCAACTTGTCATATACTATCAGTACCAGAGAGCGTCACACAGAGACTGTTCTCCAACTTGTCATATGCTACCAGTACCAGAGAGCGTCACACAGAGACTGTTCTCCAACTTGTCATATACTACCAGTACCAGAGAACATCACACAGAGACTGTTCTGCAACTTGTCATATACTACCAGTACCAGAGAGCATCACACAGAGACTGTTCTCCAACTTGTCATATACTACCAGTACCAGAGAGCATCACACAGAGACTGTTCTCCAACTTGTCACATACTACCAGTACCAGAGAGCATCACACAGAGACTGTTCTCCAACTTGTCATATACTACCAGTACCAGAGAGCATCACACAGAGACTGTTCTCCAACTTGTTATATACTACCAGTACCAGAGAGCATCACACAGAGACTGTTCTCCAACTTGTCACATACTACCAGTACCAGAGAGCATCACACAGAGACTGTTCTCCAACTTGTTATATACTACCAGTACCAGAGAGCATCACACAGAGACTGTTCTCCAACTTGTCACATACTACCAGTACCAGAGAACATCACACAGAGACTGTTCTCCAACTTGTTATATACTACCAGTACCAGAGAGCATCACACAGAGACTGTTCTCCAACTTGTCACATACTACCAGTACCAGAGAGCATCACACAGAGACTGTTCTCCAACTTGTTATATACTACCAGTACCAGAGAGCATCACACAGAGACTGTTCTCCAACTTGTCACATACTACCAGTACCAGAGAGCATCACACAGAGACTGTTCTCCAACTTGTCATATACTACCAGTACCAGAGAGCATCACACAGAGACTGTTCTCCAACTTGTCATATACTACCAGTACCAGAGAGCATCACACAGAGACTGTTCTCCAACTTGTTATATACTACCAGTACCAGAGAACATCACACAGAGACTGCTCTCCAACTTGTCATATACTACCAGTACTAGGGTTGAGCGAAACGGGTCGTTCATTTTCAAAAGTCGCCGACTTTTGGCAAAGTCGGGTTTCATGAAATCCGATCCGACCCCTGTGCGGGGTCGGCCATGCGGTACGCGACTTTCGCGCCAAAGTCGCGTTTCAATGACGCGAAAAGCGCCATTTCTCAGCCAATGAAGGTAAACGCAGAGTGTGGGCAGCGTGATGACATAGGTCCTGGTCCCCACCATCTTAGAGAAGGGCATTGCAGTGATTGGCTTGCTGTCTGCGGCGTCACAGGGGCTATAAAGGGGCGTTCCCGCCGACCGCCATGTTACTGCTGCTGATCTGAGCTTAGGGAGAGGTTGCTGCCGCTTCGTCAGAAGCAGGGATAGCGTTAGGCAGGGTCCATTAACCACCAAACCGCTTGTGCTGTAGCGATTTCCACTGCCCAACACCACCTTCGGTGTGCAGGGACAGTGGAAGCTACATTTTTTTTTTTTCCCCCCTCAGCGCTGTAGCTCATTGGGCTGCCCTAGAAGGCTCCCTGATAGCTGCATTGCTGTGTGTACGCCGCTGTGCAAACCAACTGCTTTTTTCAAAGCACAAATCCTCTTGTTCCTTCCTTTCTGCACAGCTATCTTTTTGGTTTGTACACACTTTTTATTTAATTTGTGCATCAGTCCACTCCTTATTGCTGCCTGCCATACCTGGCTGAGATTACTGCAGGGAGATAGTAATTGAAGGACACTCCCTGTTTTTTTTTTTTTCTTGTGGGAGATTAAGATTGACATTTCTGCTAGAGTGCCATCCCTGTCTGTGTCATCTCTCACTCAGTGGGCCATAGAAAGCCTATTTATTTTTTTGCTTGATTTGGGTTATAAAATCTACCTGAAAAAATCACTACATCAATCAGTGGGAGAAAAATATTGGCCTCAGGGCTTGTGTGCCACTCCTGACTCCTGTGTGCATCATCACTCACTCAGTGGGCCATAGAAAGCCCATTTTTTTTTTTTTTTTGCTTTATTTGGGTTCTAAATTCTACCTGAAAAAATCAATAAATCAATCAGTGGGAGATTAATATTGGCCTTTGGGCTTGTGTGCCAGTCCTAAGCGTGCCATCTCTCTCTCTCTCAGATAGTGGGCCATAGAAAGCCTATTTATTTATTTATTTTTTTAATGGGTTTATAAATTTTCCCTGGTAAAAAAAAAAAAAAAAGGGAAAGATTAATATTGGCCTCTGGGCTTGTGTGCCAGTCCTGAGCGTGCCATCTCTCTCACAAATAGTGGGCCATAGAAAGCCTATTTATTTATTTTTTTTTGGTTTTATAAATTCTCCCTTAAAAAAAAAGGGAGATTAATATTGGCCTTTGGGCTTGTGTGCCAGTCCTAAGCGTGCCATCTCTCTCTCTCAGATAGTGGGCCATAGAAAGCCTATTTATTTATTTATTTTTTTAATGGGTTTATAAATTTTCCCTGGAAAAAAAAAAAAAAGTGGGAGATTAATATTGGCCTCTGGGCTTGTGTGCCAGTCCTGAGCGTGCCATCTCTCTCACAAATAGTGGGCCATAGAAAGCCTATTTATTTATTTTTTTTGGTTTTATAAATTCTCCCTTAAAAAAAAAAGGGAGATTAATATTGGCCTTTGGGCTTGTGTGCCAGTCCTAAGCGTGCCATCTCTCTCTGTCTCTCAGATAGTGGGCCATTGAAAGCCTATTTATTATTTTTTTTATTGGGTTTATAAATTTTCCCTGGAACAAAAAAAAAAAAGTGGGAGATAAATATTGGCCTCTGGGCTTGTGTGCCACTCCTGACTCCTGTGTGCGTCATCTCTCACTCAGTGGGCCATAGAAAGCCTTTTTTTGTTTTATTTGTTTTCTAAATTCTCCCTGAAAAAATCATTTTATTTTCTTTGGTTTCTAAATTCTTCCTGAAAAAATCATTTTATTCTATTTTTTTTTTCCTAAAGTCTCCCTGAAAAAAAAACAAAAAAAAAAAACAAATCAGTGGGAGATTAATATTGCCCTTTCTGCTTGTGTGCCAGTCTTGACTCCTGGGTGTGCCATCTCTTTCTCTCTCTCTCCAATTGTGGGCCATAGAAAGCCTATTATTTTTTTAGCTTGATTTGGGTTCCAAAATCTACCTGAAAAAATCACTACATCAATCAGTGGGAGATAAATATTGGCCTCTGGGCTTGTGTGCCACTCCTGACTCCTGTGTGCGTCATCTCTCACTCAGTGGGCCATAGAAAGCCTTTTTTTGTTTTATTTGTTTTCTAAATTCTCCCTGAAAAAATCATTTTATTTTCTTTGGTTTCTAAATTCTTCCTGAAAAAATCATTTTATTCTATTTTTTTTTTCCTAAAGTCTCCCTGAAAAAAAAACAAAAAAAAAAAACAAATCAGTGGGAGATTAATATTGCCCTTTCTGCTTGTGTGCCAGTCTTGACTCCTGGGTGTGCCATCTCTTTCTCTCTCTCTCCAATTGTGGGCCATAGAAAGCCTATTATTTTTTTAGCTTGATTTGGGTTCCAAAATCTACCTGAAAAAATCACTACATCAATCAGTGGGAGATAAATATTGGCCTCTGGGCTTGTGTGCCACTCCTGACTCCTGTGTGCGTCATCTCTGACTCAGTGGGCCATAGAAAGCCTTTTTTTGTTTTATTTGTTTTCTAAATTCTCCCAGAAAAAAACATTTTATTTTATTTGGTTTCTAAATTCTTCCTGAAAAAATCATTTTATTCTTTTTTTTTTTTTCCTAAAGTCTCCCTGAAAAAAAAAAAAAAAAAACAAATCAGTGGGAGATTAATATTGCCCTTTCTGCTTGTGTGCCAGTCTTGACTCCTGGGTGTGCCATCTCTCTCTCTCTCTCCAATTGTGGGCCATAGAAAGCCTATTATTTTTTTTAGCTTGATTTGGGTTCCAAAATCTACCTGAAAAAATCACTACATCAATCAGTGGAAGATAAATATTGGCCTCTGGGCTTGTGTGCCACTCCTGACTCCTGTGTGCGTCATCTGTCACTCAGTGGGCCATAGAAAGCCTTTTTTTGTTTTATTTGTTTTCTAAATTCTCCCTGAAAAAATCATTTTATTTTATTTGGTTTCTAAATTCTTCCTGAAAAAATCATTTTATTCTATTATTTTTTTTTCCTAAAGTCTCCCTTAAAAAAAAAAAAAAATCAAATCAGTGGGAGATTAATATTTACATTTGTGCTTCAGTGACAGTCCTGCGTGTGTGGCATCTCTCTCATTTGTTGCCACCAACAACAGAGTGTGTAACATTGTGCCTGATTTTCGTTGTGGTCTCACTCACCTGTAAAGGGGTAGCTAAATCATACTGAAGTTATAGCTCACCGTGTAATTTGTGTGACAGCAACAAATACCGTTAGTTTGTTTACGTTTTTAAAACAATGAGGAAGTATGGTGGAAGAGGTCGTGGCCGGGGGCGTTCATTGTCAGCTGGTAATGAGGGTAGTGGTAGTGGTGGAGCATCAGCTGGTCGTGGGAAAAAAAATATTGCACCTAAGTCTGGAGCTGTGGAGCCAGGTTCGTCGTCTGGCTACACAAGGCCTCGAACGCTCCCTTTTCTGGGAGTAGGAAAACCGCTTTTAAAGCCGGAGCAGCAAGAGCAAGTTTTGGCTTATCTTGCTGACTCAGCCTCTAGCTCTTTTGCCTCCTCTCGTGAAACTGGTAAATGTCAAAGCAGCGCGTCGTTAGTGGATGTTCACGGTCAGGGACAAGTCGCTTCCTTGTCCTCTTCAGCAAAAACAACAACAGAGAAGAATGCAGCAGGCGACACAACGGGTTACTCCATGGAGCTCTTTACACATACCGTCCCTGGCTTAGAAAGTGAAGCAGTTAACAGTCCATGCCCATTACAAGTTGAATCTGACATGGAGTGCACTGATGCACAGCCACAGCCAGACTACTATGCTGGTCCTTTGACTCAGACCACAACATTGCCCTCGCAGGGTGCTGATCAAGAATCAGACCCTGATGAGACTATGTTGCCCCATCACGAACGCTATACCACCGACCGACACGGTGACACAGACGAAGTTGCACACGAGCTACAAGAAGAGGTAATAGATGACCCAGTTCTTGACCCCGATTGGCAGCCATTGGGGGAACAGGGTGCAGGCGGCAGCAGTTCTGAAGCGGAGGAGGAGGGGCCGCAGCAGGCATCAACATCGCAACAGGTTCCATCTGCCGGGCCCGTATCTTGCCCAAAACGCGTGGCAAAGAAACCTGTTGGAGGACAGCGTGGCCATCCGGTTAAAGCTCAGTCTGCAATGCCTGAAAAGGTATCCGATGCTAGAAAGAGTGCAGTCTGGCATTTTTTTAAACAACATCCAATTGATCAGCGCAAAGTCATCTGTCAAAAATGTTCAACTACCTTAAGCAGAGGACAGAATCTGAAAAGTCTCAATACAAGTTGCATGCATAGACATTTAACCACCATGCATTTGCAAGCTTGGACTAACTACCAAACGTCCCTTAAGGTTGTAGCACCCTCGGCCAATGAAGCTAGTCAGCAACGCAACATCCTTTCCGGCAGTGTAGGGCCACCATTTTCCGCACCACCTGCAGTATCTGTGCAGGTTTCTTTGCCAGGCCAAAGCAGTCAGGGTCAGGGAATCACCAGTTTCGTAGTAGGAAACACTGCATCTAGGGCACCGGTGGCAACAATACCATCTCCCACCGTCTCTCAGTCTGCCATGTCCACCGGCACCCCCGCTAGTTCCACGATCTCCAGCTCTCCAGTCCAGCTCACCCTACATGAGACTATGGTTAGAAAAAGGAAGTACTTAGCCTCGCATCCGCGTACACAGGGTTTGAACGCACACATAGCTAGACTAATCTCGTTAGAGATGATGCCCTACCGGTTAGTTGAAAGCGAAGCTTTCAAAGCCCTGATGGACTACGCTGTACCACGCTACGAGCTACCCAGTCGACACTTTTTTTCCAGAAAAGCCATCCCAGCCCTCCACCAGCATGTTAAAGAGCGCATCGTCCATGCACTCAGGCAATCTGTGAGCACAAAGGTGCACCTGACAACAGATGCATGGACCAGTAGGCATGGCCAGGGACGTTACGTGTCCATCACGGCACACTGGGTAAATGTGGTGGATGCAGGGTCCACAGGGGACAGCAAGTTTGGGACAGTTCTGCCTAGCCCACGGTCTAGGAAACAATTGGCTGTAGCCGTTCGCACCCCCTCCTCCTCCTCTTCGTCCTCCTGCAGAAGCGAGAGCTCGTCCACAGACCGCAGTCGCACAACCACTCCATCCGCAGCTGCCACTGTTGCACACCAGGTCTCCCATTATGGGGCAGCTACTGGCAAACGTCAGCAGGCTGTATTGGCTATGAAGTGTTTGGGCGACAACAGACACACCGCGGAAGTTCTGTCCGAGTTCTTGCAGAAAGAAACGCAGTCGTGGCTGGGCACTGTAGATCTTGAGGCAGGCAAGGTAGTGAGTGATAACGGAAGGAATTTCATGGCTGCCATCTCCCTTTCCCAACTGAAACACATTCCTTGCCTGGCTCACACCTTAAACCTGGTGGTGCAGTGCTTCCTGAAAAGTTATCCGGGGTTATCCGACCTGCTCCTCAAAGTGCGTGGACTTTGCTCACATATCCGCCGTTCGCCCGTACACTCCAGCCGTATGCAGACCTATCAGCGTTCTTTGAACCTTCCCCAGCATCGCCTAATCATAGACGTTGCAACAAGGTGGAACTCAACACTGCACATGCTTCAGAGACTGTGTGAACAGAGGCGGGCTGTTATGTTTTTGTGGGAGGATACACATACACGGGCAGGCAGTAGGATGGCAGACATGGAGTTGTCAGGTGTGCAGTGGTCGAAGATTCAAGACATGTGTCAAGTCCTTCAGTGTTTTGAGGAATGCACACGGCTGGTTAGTGCAGACAACGCCATAATAAGCATGAGCATCCCCCTAATGCGTCTGCTGATGCAAAGTTTGACGCACATAAAGGATCAGGCGTCTGCAGCTGAGGAAGAGGAAAGCCTTGATGACAGTCAGCCATTGTCTGGCCAGGGCAGTGTACAGGACGAGGTAGCGGGCGAACAGGAGGAGGAGGACGAGGAGGATGATGGGGATGATTATATTTTTAATGAGGAAGCTTTTCCGGGGCCACTGGAAATTGGTGGCGCGGCAAGGCCGGGTTCTGGTTTTTTGAGGGACACAAGTGACGTTGATTTGCCTGAAACTGCCCCTCAACCAAGCACAACCGCAGATTTGAGAACTGGAACTTTGGCCCACATGGCGGATTATGCCTTACGTATCCTCAAAAGGGACACACGCATAACTAAAATGATGAATGATGACGATTACTGGTTGGCCTGCCTCCTTGATCCTCGCTATAAAGGCAAATTGCAAAATATAATGCCACATGAGAACTTGGAACTAATATTAGCAACCAAACAATCAACTCTTGTTGACCGTTTGCTTCTGGCATTCCCTGCACACAGCGCCCGTGATCGTTCTCACACGAGCTGCAGGGGCCAGCAGACCAGAGGAGTTAGAGGGGCAGAAATCAGAAGTGGCGTTGGCCAGAGGGGTTTTCTGACCAGGTTGTGGAGTGATTTTGCTATGACCGCAGACAGGACAGGTACTGCAGCATCAATTCAAAGTGACAGGAGACAACATTTGTCCAGTATGGTTACAAACTATTTTTCATCCCTTATCGATGTTCTCCCTCAACCATCATTCCCATTTGATTACTGGGCATCAAAATTAGACACCTGGCCAGTATTGGCAGAATATGCATTGCAGGAGCTTGCTTGCCCGGCAGCTAGTGTCCTATCAGAAAGAGTATTCAGTGCTGCAGGTTCAATACTAACAGAAAAAAGGACTCGTCTGGCTACCCAAAATGTAGATGATCTAACTTTCATTAAAATGAACCACAACTGGATTTCGAAATCTTTTGCCCCACCTTGCCCGGCTGACACCTAGCTTTCCTATGAAAAGGTCTTGCCTGTGGACTATTCTGAATGCCTTTTCCAATCTCGTAATTTTCTGCACCTGATTGTCCAGCATACGACATGTTTACACCTCACTAAATGGCCAAACTCCCCACACGGGGCCGTGGTATCGACACTTGGCGACAGCACCCGTGAGAGTGCAGTTTGTCTGAAGAGGTGGGTGAGCCCGCTTTTGGTCGACGGCACTGCCACTGGGTCCCTCCTAGTACAATAAAGTGTCTCTGGCGGTGGTGGTGCGCACCCAACGTCAGACACACCGTTGTAATATGAGGGGCCCTGGGCCTGTACCGCCGGCCACAAGACAGTTTCCCCCCACCCCAGCTCAAACAGTGCTCTACCACTTGCAAAATTATCTCACAGCTCCACCAATGTTTAGTCTATGCGCTGACATCCTTCAATGCCTGCCACTGACAATACCATTGTATTGACATTTTTGTTATGTTAGGCCTTCGATGCCTGTCTGTGGTCACTCCTTCCACTAGGCCTCCACTGACCACACCACTGCTGCCCGTGTACCCCTGTAACCAATTTAAAATTGCCTACAGCCATGTGTTATTATTTTAGGCCTTCGATGCCTGTCTGCGGTGACTCCTTCCACTAGGCCTCCACTGACCACACCACTGCTGCCCGTGTACCCCTGGAACCAATTTAAAATTGCCTACAGCCATGTGTTATTATTTTAGGCCTTCGATGCCTGTCTGCGGTCACTCCTTCCACTAGGCCTCCACTGACCACACCACTGCTGCCCGTGTACCCCTGGAACCAACATCAGAAAATATAAAAATAAGTATTTTGCTTATAAAAATGAAAATACTGGAGAGATATCAAATGCAGACATTTTAACATTAAAAACAAACACATACAACAAAAATCTGGTACAGTACTAAAAATGGCCACCAGCTACAATAACTTTCTCCTGCAAGTAGTTAACTGAAAGGTTTTTTCAATTTTAAACACAGATATGGCATCCACCGAGTGTTGTCCTGTCGCTTCTTCTTTATATTATTGCCAAGAAGATGCAAAACAATGAAAATAATAAAATCATTATTTACCAAAAAAATAGAGTAAGTCAAAACCACATTGCAAATAAACATTCATTACAAATAAAGAAGCAGGGCGCGTCCGAGGGTGAGTATATACCTAATAAGAATATAATCACCCTCGGACGCGCCCTGCTTCTTTCCGACAGCCTTCCTTCCTAAGAATCAGCCCTTCCGTGGTGTAGAGAGAGGGTTTGTTACACTCCAAGGTGTTCCCCAGGTTGCCTTTCCTGAGCTTCGATCTTCCGGCTCTCGTTTAGTAGTTGTTGGAAACTACGCTGCATTAGGCCTACAAATTGGGTATGGGGTGTAGAGAGATGGTGTGTTACACTCCAAGGTGTTCCCCAGGTTTCCTCTCCATTGCTTCGATCTTCCGGCTCTCGTTTAGTAGTTGTTGGAAACTACGCTGCATTAGGCCTACAAATTGGGTATGGGGTGTAGAGAGATGGTGTGTTCCACTGTAGAGAGATGGTGTGTTCCACTCCAAGGTGTTCCCCAGGTTTCCTCGCCAATGCTTCGATCATCATGCTCTCGTTTAGTAGTTGTTGGAAACTACGCTGCATTAGACCTACAAATTGGGTATGGGGTGTAGAGAGATGGTGTGTTCCACTCCAAGGTGTTCTCCAGGTTGCCTTTCCTGAACTTCTATCTTCAGGCTCTCATTAAATTGTGGTTAAACGGAACAACTGCATTTGGCGTACTAGTTGGTTTGGGGCCTACTATCGGTGTCTGCCGCTCCTTGCTGTTCTCCTGGTTTCATGTCCTGAAATTCCGTTTTCAGGCGCTCGTTAAGTAGTTGTTAATGTTAGACTGCATTTGGCCTACTAGTTGGGTTGGGGCCTACTATCGGTGTCTGCCACTCCTTGCTGTTCTCCTCCACTGAACAAAGCTGTGCCGCCTGTTTACTACTGTTGCCAATTTTGAACTGCATTTCGACTACTTACTGATTTGGGCCTACTCTCTGTGTCAGCCTCTCATTCCAGTTGTCCTCCACTGCAATGCCCCCTGATTAGTCCTGTGTTACCAATTTTGAACTGCATTTAGCCCACTTTATTCTTTGGGCCTATATCTGTGTTTCCTCCTCATCCTGCCCATTGCCCAGCCAGTGATAGATGAGTCTGCTGGTACATTGACCCATAACGCAACATTTCCCGTGCACGCTACACTGCAAGATTGTGACCCTGCTGAAAGTCAGGTCCCCCTTCCCGCATACCATACCACCTTACACGGGGACAAACAGGAAGGTGCAGATGAAAGTGCAGGTTCCTTCATCAGGTGGGGGGAGGAATACTAGTTGGCGACGTCACTGGCACAGGGCCTCTCATGGTACGCAAAAGTGTTGCTGCCGGTGGGAGGCGCCCCCGCCGTGCAAACACACCGCTGTACTTTGAGGGGCCCTGTGCCAGTGCCAATGCCAACGAGTGGGCCCCCCTGCTTGCTCAGGTTCACAGCACTTGCAAAGTTGAAATACTTACCTCTCCCTGCTCCACTGCCGTGACGTGGTCCAGATTTCCTGGGCCCACTAATTACTTGAACCAGCCCTACCCACCACAACTTTAGCCAAATGACCCCCAATTTCAAATGCCTTCCAATTATTATAAGGTAAATTACGCTTGACAAGCTTCATTAAGAAGAATGGATGGTTTTGACATTAAAATGGGCACTCTAGGTGTTTTCCTGGCCCCCACTCACTGCCGACTATGCTGCCCCATTGACTTGCATTGGGTTTCGTGTTTCGGTCGATCCCGACTTTACGTCATAATCGGCCGATTTCACTCGACCCGACTTTTGAGATAGTCGGGTTTCGCGAAACCCGGCTCGACTCTAAAAAGGTCAAGGTCGCTCAACTCTAGCCAGTACCAGAGAGCATCACACAGAGACTGTTCTCCAACTTGTCATATACTACTAGTACCAGAGAGCATCACACAGAGACTGTTCTCCAACTTGTCATATACTACCAGTACCAGAGAGCATCACACAGAGACTGTTCTCCAACTTGTCATATACTACCAGTACCAGAGAGCATCACACAGAGACTGTTCTCCAACTTGTCATATACTACCAGTACCAGAGAGCATCACACAGAGACTGTTCTCCAACTTGTCATATACTACCAGTACCAGAGAGCATCACAAAGAGACTGTTCTCCAACTTGTCATATACTACCAGTACCAGAGAACATCACACAGAGACTGTTCTCCAACTTGTCATATACTACTAGTACCAGAGAGCATCACACAGAGACTGTTCTCCAACTTGTCATATACTACCAGTACCAGAGAGCATCACACAGAGACTGTTCTGCAACTTGTCATATACTACCAGTACCAGAGAACATCACACAGAGACTGTTCTCCAACTTGTCATATACTATTAGTACCAGAGAGCATCACACAGAGACTGTTCTCCAACTTGTCATATACTACCAGTACCAGAGAGCATCACACAGAGACTGTTCTGCAACTTGTCATATACTACCAGTACCAGATAACATCACACAGAGACTGTTCTCCAACTTGTCATATACTACCAGTACCAGAGAGCATCACACAGAGACTGTTCTCCAACTTGTCATATACTACCAGTACAAGAGAGCATCACACAGAGACTGTACTCCAACTTGTCATATACTACCAGTACAAGAGAGTGTCACACAGAGAATGTTCTCCAACTTGACATATACTACCAGTACCAGATAGCACCACACAGAGACTGTTCTCCAACTTGTCATATACTACCAGTACCAGAGAGCATCACACAGAGACTGTTCTCCAACTTGTCATATACTACCAGTACCAGAGAGCATCACACAGAGACTGTTCTCCAACTTGTCATATACTACCAGTACCAGAGAGCATCACACAGAGACTGTTCTGCAAATTGTCATATACTACCAGTACCGGAGAACATCACACAGAGACTGTTCTCCAACTTGTCATATACTACCAGTACCAAAGAGCATCACACAGAGACTGTTCTCCAACTTGTCATATACTACCAGTACCAGAGAGCATCACACAGAGACTGTTCTCCAATTTGTCATATACTACCAGTACCAGAGAGCATCACACAGAGACTGTTCTGCAACTTGTCATATACGACCAGTACCAGAGAGCACGACAGAGACTGTTCTCCAACTTGTCATATACTACCAGTACCAGAGAGCATCACACAGAGACTGTTCTCCAACTTGTCATATACTACCAGTATCAGAGAGCATCACACAGAGACTGTTCTCCAACTTGTCATATACTACCAGTACCAGAGAGCATCACACAGAGACTGTTCTCCAACTTGTCATATACTACCAGTACCAGAGAGCATCACACAGAGACTGTTCTCCAACTTGTCATATACTACCAGTACCAGAGAGCATCACACACAGACTGTTCTCCAACTTGTCATATACTACCAGTACCAGAGAGCGTCACACAGAGACTGTTCTAAAACTTGTCATATACTACCAGTACCAGAGAACATCACACAGAGACTGTTCTCCAACTTGTCATATACTACCAGTACCAGAGAGCATCACACAGAGACTGTTCTCCAACTTGTCATATACTACCAGTACCAGAGAGCATCACACAGAGACTGTTCTGCAACTTGTCATATACTACCAGTACCGGAGAACATTACACAGAGACTGTTCTCCAACTTGTCATATACTACCAGTACCAGAGAGCATCACACAGAGACTGTACTCCAACTTGTCATATACTACCAGTACAAGAGAGCGTCACACAGAGACTGTTCTCCAACTTGTCATATACTACCAGTACCAGAGAGCATCACACAGAGACTGTTCTCCAACTTGTCATATACTACCAGTACCAGATAGCATCACACAGAGACTGTTCTGCAACTTGTCATATACTACCAGTACCAGAGAGCATCACACAGAGACTGTTCTCCAACTTGTCATATACTACCAGTACCAGATAGCATCACACAGAGACTGTTCTCCAACTTGTCACATACTACCAGTACTAGAGAGCATCACAAAGAGACTGTTCTCCAACTTGTCACATACTACCAGTACCAGAGAGCATCACACAGAGACTGTTCTCCAACTTGTCATATACTACCAGTACCAGAGAGCATCACACAGAGACTGTTCTCCAACTTGTCACATACTACCAGTACCAGAGAGCATCACACAGAGAATGTTCTCCAACTTGTCATATACTACCAGTACCAGAGAGCATCACACAGAGACTGTTCTCCAACTTGTCATATACTACCAGTACCAGAGAGCGTCACACAGAGACTGTTCTCCAACTTGACATATACTACCAGTACCAGAGAGCATCACACAGAGACTGTTCTCCAACTTGTCATATACTACCAGTACCAGAGAGCGTCACACAGAGACTGTTCTAAAACTTGTCATATACTACCAGTACCAGAGAGCATCACACAGAGACTGTTCTGCAACTTGTCATATACTACCAGTACCGGAGAACATCACACAGAGACTGTTCTCCAACTTGTCATATACTACCAGTACCAGAGAGCATCACACAGAGACTGTACTCCAACTTGTCATATACTACCAGTACCAGAGAGCACGACAGAGACTGTTCTCCAACTTGTCATATACTACCAGTACCAGAGAGCATCACACAGAGACTGTTCTCCAACTTGTCATATACTACCAGTACCAGAGAGCATCACACAGAGACTGTTCTGCAACTTGTCATATACTACCAGTACCGGAGAACATCACACAGAGACTGTTCTCCAACTTGTCATATACTACCAGTACCAGAGAGCATCACACAGAGACTGTTCTCCAAATTGTCATATACTACCAGCACAAGAGAGCGTCACACAGAGAATGTTCTCCAACTTGTCATATACTACCAGTACCAGAGAACATCACACAGAGACTGTTCTCCAACTTGTCATATACTACCAGTACCAGAGAGCATCACACACAGACTGTTCTCCAACTTGTCATATACTACCAGTACCAGAGAGCATCACACACAGACTGTTCTCCAACTTGTCATATACTACCAGTACCAGAGAGCGTCACACAGAGACTGTTCTAAAACTTGTCATATACTACCAGTACAAGACAGCGTCACACAGAGAATGTTCTCCAACTTGTCATATACTACCAGTACCAGAGAGCATCACACAGAGACTGTTCTCCAACTTGTCATATACTACCAGCACCAGAGAGCACGACAGAGACTGTTCTCCAACTTGTCATATACTACCAGTACCAGAGAGCATCACACAGAGACTGTTCTCCAACTTGTCATATACTACCAGTACCAGAGAGCATCACACAGAGACTGTTCTGCAACTTGTCATATACTACCAGTACCGGAGAACATCACACAGAGACTGTTCTCCAACTTGTCATATACTACCAGTACCAGAGAGCATCACACAGAGACTGTTCTCCAACTTGTCATATACTACCAGTACCAGAGAGCATCACACAGAGACTGTTCTCCAACTTGTCATATACTACCAGTACCAGAGAGCATCACACAGAGACTGTTCTCCAACTTGTCATATACTACCAGTACCAGAGAGCATCACACAGATTCTGTTCTCCAACTTGTCACATACTACCAGTACCAGAGAGCATCACACAGAGACTGTTCTCCAACTTGTCATATACTACCAGTACCAGAGAGCATCACACAGAGACTGTTCTCCAACTTGTCATATACTACCAGTACCAGAGAGCATCACACAGATACTGTTCTCCAACTTGTCATATACTACCAGTAGCAGAGAGCATCACACAGAGACTGTTCTCCAACTTGTCATATACTACCAGTACCAGAGAGCATCACACAGAGACTATCCTCCAACTTGTCATATACTACCAGTACCAGAGAGCATCACACAGATTCTGTTCTCCAACTTGTCACATACTACCAGTACCAGAGAGCATCACACAGATACTGTTCTCCAACTTGTCATATACTACCAGTACCAGATAGCATCACACAGAGACTGTTCTCCAACTTGTCACATACTACCAGTACCAGAGAGCATCACACAGAGACTGTTCTCCAACTTGTCATATACTACCAGTACCAGAGAGCATCACACAGAGACTGATCTCCAACTTGTCATATACTACCAGTACCAGAGAGCATCACACAGATTCTGTTCTCCAACTTGTCATATACTACCAATACCTGAGAGCATCACACAGAGACTGTTCTCCAACTTGACATATACTACCAGGTACCAGAGAGCATCACACAGAGACTGTTCTCCAACTTGTCTTATACTACCAGTACCAGAGAGCATCACACAGAGACTATTCTCCAACTTGTCATATACTACCAGTACCAGAGAGCATCACACCGAGACTGTTCTCCAACTTGTCATATACTACCAGTACCAGAGAGCATCATACAGAGACTGTTCTCCAACTTGTCATATACTACCAGTACCAGAGAGCATCACACAGAGACTGTTCTCCAACTTGTCATATACTACCAGTACCAGAGAGCATCACACAGAGACTGTTCTCCAACTTGTCATATACTACCAGTACCAGAAAGCATCACACAGAGACTGTTCTCCAACTTGTCATATACTACCAGGTACCAGAGAGCATCACACAGAGACTATTCTCCAACTTGACATATACTACCAGGTACCAGAGAGCATCACACAGAGACTGTTCTCCAACTTGTCATATACTACCAGGTACCAGAGAGCATCACACAGAGACTATTCTTCAACTTGTCACATACTACCTGTACCAGAGAGCATCACACAGAGACTGTTCTCCAACTTGTCATATACTACCAGGTACCAGAGAGCATCACACAGATACTGTTCTCCAACTTGTCATTTACTACCAGTACCAGAGAGCATCACACAGAGACTGTTCTCCAACTTGTCATATACTACCAGTACCAGAGAGCATCACACAGATTCTGTTCTCCAACTTGTCACATACTACCAGTACCAGAGAGCATCACACAGATACTGTTCTCCAACTTGTCATATACTACCAGTACCAGATACCATCACACAGAGACTGTTCTCCAACTTGTCACATACTACCAGTACCAGAGAGCATCACAAAGAGACTGTTCTCCAACTTGTCATATACTACCAGTACCAGAGAGCATCACACAGAGACTGATCTCCAACTTGTCATATACTACCAGTACCAGAGAGCATCACACAGAGACTGTTCTCCAACTTGTCATATACTACCAGTACCAGAGAGCATCACACAGAGACTGTTCTCCAACTTGTCATATACTACCAGTACCAGAGAGCATCACACAGAGACTGTTCTCCAACTTGTCATATACTACCAGGTACCAGAGAGCATCACACAGAGACTGTTCTCCAACTTGTCATATACTACCAGGTACCAGAGAGCATCACACAGAGACTGTACTCCAACTTGTCATTTACTACCAGTATCAGAGAGCATCACACAGAGACTGTTCTCCAACTTGTCATATACTACCAGTACCAGAGAGCATCACACAGATACTGTTCTCCAACTTGTCATTTACTACCAGTACCAGAGAGCATCACACAGAGACTGTTCTCCAACTTGTCATATACTACCAGTACCAGAGAGCATCACACAGATTCTGTTCTCCAACTTGTCACATACTACCAGTACCAGAGAGCATCACACAGAGACTGTTCTCCAACTTGTCATATACTACCAGTACCAGAGAGCATCACACAGAGACTGTTCTCCAACTTGTCATATACTACCAGTACCAGAGAGCATCACACAGATTCTGTTCTCCAACTTGTCACATACTACCAGTACCAGAGAGCGTCACACAGAGACTGTTCTCCAACTTGTCATATACTACCAGTACCAGATAGCATCACACAGAGACTGTTCTCCAACTTGTCATATACTACCAGTACCAGATAGCATCACACAGAGACTGTTCTCCAACTTGTCACATACTACCAGTACCAGAGAGCATCACACAGAGACTGTTCTCCAACTTGTCATATACTACCAGTACCAGAGAGCATCACAAAGAGACTGTTCTCCAACTTGTCACATACTACCAGTACCAGAGAGCATCACACAGAGACTGTTCTCCAACTTGTCATATATTACCAGTACCGGAGAGCATCACACAGAGACTGTTCTCCAACTTGTCATATACTACCAGGTACCAGAGAGCATCACACAGAGACTATTCTCCAACTTGTCACATACTACCTGTACCAGAGAGCATCACAAAGAGACTGTTCTCCAACTTGTCATATACTACCAGGTACCAGAGAGCATCACACAGAGACTGTTCTCCAACTTGTCATATACTACCAGTACCAGAGAGCATCACACAGAGACTGTTCTCCAACTTGTCACATACTACCAGTACCAGAGAGCGTCACACAGAGACTGTTCTCCAACTTAACATATACTACCAGTACCAGAGAGCATCACACAGAGACTGTTCTCCAACTTAACATATACTACCAGGTACCAGAGAGCATCACACAGAGACTATTCTCCAACTTGTCATATACTACCTGTACCAGAGAGCATCACAAAGAGACTGTTCTCCAACTTGTCATATACTACCAGTACCAGAGAGCATCACACAGAGACTGTTCTCCAACTTGTCATATACTACCTGTACCAGAGAGCATCACAAAGAGACTGTTCTCCAACTTGTCATATACTACCAGTACCAGAGAGCGTCACACAGAGACTGTTCTCCAACTTGTCATATACTACCTGTACCAGAGAGCATCACAAAGAGACTGTTCTCCAACTTGTCATATACTACCAGTACCAGAGAGCATCACACAGAGACTGTTCTCCAACTTGTCATATACTACCAGGTACCAGAGAGCATCACACAGAGACTATTCTCCAACTTGTCATATACTACCAGTACCAGAGAGCGTCACACAGAGACTGTTCTCCAACTTGTCATATACTACCAGTACCAGATAGCATCACAAAGAGACTGTTCTCCAACTTGTCATATACTACCAGTACCAGAGAGCATCACACAGAGACTGTTCTCCAACTTGTCATATACTACCAGTACCAGAGAGCATCACACAGAGACTGTTCTCCAACTTGTCATATATTACCAGTACCGGAGAGCATCACACAGAGACTGTTCTCCAACTTGTCATATACTACCAGGTACCAGAGAGCATCACACAGAGACTATTCTCCAACTTGTCACATACTACCTGTACCAGAGAGCATCACAAAGAGACTGTTCTCCAACTTGTCATATACTACCAGGTACCAGAGAGCATCACACAGAGACTGTTCTCCAACTTGTCATATACTACCAGTACCAGAGAGCATCACACAGAGACTGTTCTCCAACTTGTCACATACTACCAGTACCAGAGAGCGTCACACAGAGACTGTTCTCCAACTTAACATATACTACCAGTACCAGAGAGCATCACACAGAGACTGTTCTCCAACTTAACATATACTACCAGGTACCAGAGAGCATCACACAGAGACTATTCTCCAACTTGTCATATACTACCAGTACCAGAGAGCGTCACACAGAGACTGTTCTCCAACTTGTCATATACTACCTGTACCAGAGAGCATCACAAAGAGACTGTTCTCCAACTTGTCATATACTACCAGTACCAGAGAGCATCACACAGAGACTGTTCTCCAACTTGTCATATACTACCAGTACCAGAGAGCATCACACAGAGACTGTTCTCCAACTTGTCATATACTACCTGTACCAGAGAGCATCACAAAGAGACTGTTCTCCAACTTGTCATATACTACCAGTACCAGAGAGCATCACACAGAGACTGTTCTCCAACTTGTCATATACTACCAGGTACCAGAGAGCATCACACAGAGACTGTTCTCCAACTTGTCATATACTACCAGTACCAGAGAGCATCACACAGAGACTGTTCTCCAACTTGTCATATACTACCAGTACCAGAGAGCATCATACAGAGACTGTTCTCCAACTTGTCATATACTACCAGTGCCAGAGAGCATCACACAGAGACTGTTCTCCAACTTGTCATATACTACCAGTACCAGAGAGCATCACACAGAGACTGTTCTCCAACTTGTCATATACTACCAGGTACCAGAAAGCATCACACAGAGACTATTCTCCAACTTGTCATATACTACCAGTACCAGAGAGCGTCACACAGAGACTGTTCTCCAACTTGTCATATACTACCAGTGCCAGAGAGCATCACACAGAGACTGTTCTCCAACTTGTCACATACTACCTGTACCAGAGAGCATCACACAGAGACTGTTCTCCAACTTGTCACAAACTACCAGTACCTGAGAGCATCACACAGAGACTGTTCTCCAACTTGTCACATACTACCAGTACCAGAGAGCATCACACAGAGACTGTTCTCCAACTTGTCATATACTACCAATACCTGAGAGCATCACACAGAGACTGTTCTCCAACTTGACATATACTACCAGGTACCAGAGAGCATCACACAGAGACTGTTCTCCAACTTGTCATATACTACCAGTACCAGAGAGCATCACACAGAGACTATTCTCCAACTTGTCATATACTACCTGTACCAGAGAGCATCACAAAGAGACTGTTCTCCAACTTGTCATATACTACCAGTACCAGAGAGCATCACACAGAGACTGTTCTCCAACTTGTCATATACTACCAGTACCAGAGAGCATCACACAGAGACTGTTCTCCAACTTGTCATATACTACCAGTACCAGAGAGCATCACACAGAGACTGTTCTCCAACTTGTCATATACTACCAGTACCAGAGAGCATCACACAGAGACTGTTCTCCAACTTGTCATATACTACCAGGTACCAGAGAGCATCACACAGAGACTGTTCTCCAACTTGTCATATACTACCAGTACCAGAGAGCATCACACAGAGACTGTTCTCCAACTTGTCATATACTACCAGTACCAGAGAGCATCACACAGAGACTATTCTCCAACTTGTCATATACTACCAGTACCAGAGAGCATCACACAGATTCTGTTCTCCAACTTGTCACATACTACCAGTACCAGAGAGCATCACACAGAGACTGTTCTCCAACTTGTCATATACTACCAGTACCAGAGAGCATCACACAGAGACTGTTCTCCAACTTGTCATATACTACCAGTACCAGAGAGCATCACACAGAGACTGTTCTCCAACTTGTCATATACTACCAGTACCAGAGAGCATCACACAGAGACTGTTCTCCAACTTGTCATATACTACCAGGTACCAGAGAGCATCACACAGAGACTATTCTCCAACTTGACATATACTACCAGGTACCAGAGAGCATCACACAGAGACTGTTCTCCAACTTGTCATATACTACCAGGTACCAGAGAGCATCACACAGAGACTGTTCTCCAACTTGTCATATACTACCAGTACCAGAGAGCATCACACAGAGACTGTTCTCCAACTTGTCATATACTACCAGTACCAGAGAGCATCACACAGAGACTGTTCTCCAACTTGTCATATACTACCAGGTACCAGAGAGCATCACAAAGAGACTGTTCTCCAACTTGTCATATACTACCAGTACCAGAGAGCATCACACAGAGACTGTTCTCCAACTTGTCATATACTACCAGGTACCAGAGAGCATCACACAGAGACTGTTCTCCAACTTGTCATATACTACCAGTACCAGAGAGCATCACACAGAGACTGTTCTCCAACTTGTCACATACTACCTGTACCAGAGAGCATCACACAGAGACTGTTCTCCAACTTGTCACATACTACCAGTACCTGAGAGCATCACACAGAGACTGTTCTCCAACTTGTCATATACTACCAGTACCAGAGAGCATCACACAGAGACTGTTCTCCAACTTGTCATATACTACCAGGTACAAGAGAGCATCACACAGAGACTGTTCTCCAACTTGTCATATACTACCAATACCTGAGAGCATCACACAGAGACTGTTCTCCAACTTGACATATACTACCAGGTACCAGAGAGCATCACACAGAGACTGTTCTCCAACTTGTCATATACTACCAGTACCAGAGAGCATCACACAGAGACTATTCTCCAACTTGTCATATACTACCAGTACCAGAGAGCATCACACCGAGACTGTTCTCCAACTTGTCATATACTACCAGTACCAGAGAGCATCACACAGAGACTGTTCTCCAACTTGTCATATACTACCAGTACCAGATAGCATCACACAGAGACTGTTCTCCAACTTGTCACATACTACCAGTACCAGAGAGCATCACAAAGAGACTGTTCTCCAACTTGTCACATACTACCAGTACCAGAGAGCATCACACAGAGACTGATCTCCAACTTGTCATATACTACCAGGTACCAGAGAGCATCACACAGAGACTGTTCTCCAACTTGTCACATACTACCAGTACCGGAGAGCATCACACAGAGACTGTTCTCCAACTTGTCATATACTACCAGTACCTGAGAGCATCACACAGAGACTGTTCTCCAACTTGTCATATACTACCAGTACCAGAGAGCATCACACAGAGACTGTTCTCCAACTTGTCATATACTACCAGTACCAGAGAGCATCACACAGAGACTGTTCTCCAACTTGTCATATACTACCAATACCTGAGAGCATCACACAGAGACTGTTCTCCAACTTGTCATATACTACCAGTACCAGAGAGCATCACACAGAGACTGTTCTCCAACTTGACATATACTACCAGGTACCAGAGAGCATCACACAGAGACTGTTCTCCAACTTGTCATATACTACCAGTACCAGAGAGCATCACACAGAGACTGTTCTCCAACTTGTCATATACTACCAGTACCAGAGAGCATTACACAGAGACTGTTCTCCAACTTGTCACATACTACCAGTACCAGAGAGCATCACACAGAGACTGATCTCCAACTTGTCATATACTACCAGGTACCAGAGAGCATCACACAGAGACTGTTCTCCAACTTGTCATATACTACCAGGTACCAGAGAGCATCACACAGAGACTGTTCTCCAACTTGTCACATACTACCAGTACCGGAGAGCATCACACAGAGACTGTTCTCCAACTTGTCATATACTACCAGTACCTGAGAGCATCACACAGAGACTGTTCTCCAACTTGTCATATACTACCAGTACCAGAGAGCATCACACAGAGACTGTTCTCCAACTTGTCATATACTACCAGTACCAGAGAGCATCACACAGAGACTGTTCTCCAACTTGTCATATACTACCAATACCTGAGAGCATCACACAGAGACTGTTCTCCAACTTGTCATATACTACCAGTACCAGAGAGCATCACACAGAGACTGTTCTCCAACTTGTCATATACTACCAGTACCAGAGAGCATCACACAGAGACTGTTCTCCAACTTGACATATACTACCAGGTACCAGAGAGCATCACACAGAGACTGTTCTCCAACTTGTCATATACTACCAGTACCAGAGAGCATCACACAGAGACTGTTCTCCAACTTGTCATATACTACCAGTACCAGAGAGCATCACACAGAGACTATTCTCCAACTTGTCATATACTACCAGTACCAGAGAGCATCACACCGAGACTGTTCTCCAACTTGTCATATACTACCAGTACCAGAGAGCATCACACAGAGACTGTTCTCCAACTTGACATATACTACCAGGTACCAGAGAGCATCACACAGAGACTGTTCTCCAACTTGTCATATACTACCAGTACCAGAGAGCATCACACAGAGACTATTCTCCAACTTGTCATATACTACCAGTACCAGAGAGCATCACACCGAGACTGTTCTCCAACTTGTCATATACTACCAGTACCAGAGAGCATCACACAGAGACTGTTCTCCAACTTGTCATATACTACCAGTACCAGAGAGCATCACACAGAGACTGTTCTCCAACTTGTCATATACTACCAGTACCAGAGAGCATCACACAGAGACTGTTCTCCAACTTGTCATATACTACCAGTACCAGAGAGCATCACACAGAGACTGTTCTCCAACTTGTCATATACTACCAGTACCAGAGAGCATCACACAGAGACTGTTCTCCAACTTGTCATATACCACCAGGTACCAGAGAGCATCACACAGAGACTGTTCTCCAGCTTGTCATATACTACCAGGTACCAGAGAGCATCACACAGAGACTATTCTCCAACTTGTCATATACTACCTGTACCAGAGAGCATCACAAAGAGACTGTTCTCCAACTTGTCATATACTACCAGTATCAGAGAGCATCACACAGAGACTGTTCTCCAACTTGTCACATACTACCAGTACCGGAGAGCATCACACAGAGACTGTTCTCCAACTTGTCATATACTACCAGTACCTGAGAGCATCACACAGAGACTGTTCTCCAACTTGTCATATACTACCAGTACCAGAGAGCATCACACAGAGACTGTTCTCCAACTTGTCATATACTACCAGTACCAGAGAGCATCACACAGAGACTGTTCTCCAACTTGTCATATACTACCAGTTACCAGAGAGCATCACACAGAGACTGTTCTCCAACTTGTCATATACTACCAGGTACCAGAGAGCATCACACAGAGACTATTCTCCAACTTGTCATATACTACCAGTACCAGAGAGCATCACACAGATACTGTTCTCCAACTTGTCATATACTACCAGTACCAGATAGCATCACACAGAGACTGTTCTCCAACTTAACATATACTACCAGGTACCAGAGAGCATCACACAGAGACTGTTCTCCAACTTGTCATATACTACCAGTACCAGAGAGCATCACACAGAGACTGTTCTCCAACTTGTCATATACTACCAGTACCAGAGAGCATCACACAGAGACTGTTCTCCAACTTGTCATATACTACCAGGTACCAGAGAGCATCACACAGAGACTATTCTCCAACTTGACATATACTACCAGGTACCAGAGAGCATCACACAGAGACTGTTCTCCAACTTGTCATATACTACCAGTACCAGAGAGCATTACACAGAGACTGTTCTCCAACTTGTCATATACTACCAGTGCCAGAGAGCATCACACAGAGACTGTTCTCCAACTTGTCATATACTACCAGTACCAGAGAGCGTCACACAGAGACTGTTCTCCAACTTGTCACATACTACCAGTACCAGAGAGCATCACATAGATACTGTTCTCCAACTTGTCATATACTACCAGTACCAGAGAACATCACACAGAGACTGTTCTCCAACTTGTCATATACTACCAGTACCAGAGAGCATCACACAGAGACTGTTCTCCAACTTGATATATACAAACAGTACCAGAGAGCATCACACAGAGACTGTTCTCCAACTTGTCATATACTACCAGTACCAGAGAGCATCACACAGAGACTGTTCTCCAACTTGTCATATACTACCAGTACCAGAGAGCACCACACAGAGACTGTTCTCCAACTTGTCATATACTACCTGTACCAGAGAGCATCACAAAGAGACTGTTCTCCAACTTGTCATATACTACCAGTACCAGAGAGCATCACACAGAGACTGTTCTCCAACTTGTCATATACTACCAGGTACCAGAGAGCATCACACAGATACTGTTCTCCAACTTGTCATATACTACCAGTACCAGAGAGCATCACACAGAGACTGTTCTCCAACTTGTCATATACTACCAGGTACCAGAGAGCATCACACAGATACTGTTCTCCAACTTGTCATATACTACCAGTACCAGAGAGCATCACACAGAGACTGTTCTCCAACTTTACATACACTACCAGGTACCAGAGAGCATCACACAGAGACTGTTCTCCAACTTGTCATATACTACCAGGTACCAGAGAGCATCACACAGAGACTGTTCTCCAACTTGTCATATACTACCAGTACCAGAGAGCATCACAAAGAGACTGTTCTCCAACTTGTCATATACTACCAGTACCAGAGAGCATCACACAGAGACTGTTCTCCAACTTGTCATATACTACCAGTACCAGAGAGCATTACACAGAGACTGTTCTCCAACTTGTCATATATTACCAGTGCCAGAGAGCATCACACAGAGACTGTTCTCCAACTTGTCATATACTACCAGTACCAGAGAACATCACACAGAGACTGTTCTCCAACTTGTCATATACTACCAGTACCAGAGAGCATCACACAGAGACTGTTCTCCAACTTGTCATATATTACCAGTACCAGAGAGCATCACACAGAGACTGTTCTCCAACTTGTCATATACTACCAGTACCAGAGAGCATCACACAGAGACTGTTCTCCAAATTGTCATATACTACCAGTACCAGAGAGCATCACACAGAGACTGTTCTCCAACTTGTCATATACTACCAGTACCAGAGAGCATCACACAGAGACTGTTCTACAACTTGTCATATGCTACCAGTACCAGAGAACATCACACAGAGACTGTTCTCCAACTTGTCATATGCTACCAGTACCTGAGAGCATCACACAGAGACTGTTCTCCAACTTGTCATATTCTACCAGTACCAGAGAACATCACACAGAGCCTGTTCTCCAACTTGTCATATACTACCAGTACCAGAGAGCATCACACAGAGACTGTTCTCCAACTTGTCATATACTACCAGTACCAGAGAGCATCACACAGAGACTGTTCTCCAACTTGTCATATACTACCAGTACCAGAGAGCATCACACAGAGACTGTTCTCCAACTTGTCATATACTACCAGTACCAGAGAACATAACACAGAGACTGTTCTCCAACTTGTCATATGCTACCAGTACCTGAGAGCATCACACAGAGACTGTTCTCCAACTTGTCATATACTACCAGTACCAGAGAGCATCACACAGAGACTGTTCTCCAACTTGTCATATACTACCAATACCTGAGAGCATCACACAGAGACTGTTCTCCAACTTGTCATATACTACCAGTACCAGAGAGCATCACACAGAGACTGTTCTCCAACTTGTCATATACTACCAGTACCAGAGAGCATCACACAGAGACCGTTCTCCAACTTGTCATATATTACCAGTACCAGAGAGCATCACACAGAGACTGTTCTCCAACTTGTCATATACTACCAGTACCAGAGAGCATCACACAGAGACTGTTCTCCAACTTTTCATATACTACCAGTACCAGAGAACATCACACAGATACTGTTCTCCAACTTGTCATATACTACCAGTACCAGAGAGCATCACACAGAGACTGTTCTCCAACTTGTCATATACTACCAGTACCAGAGAACATCACACAGAGACTGTTCTCCAACTTGTCATATACTACCAGTACCAGAGAACATCACACAAAGACTGTTCTCCAACTTGTCATATACTACCAGGTACCAGAGAGCATCACACAGATACTGTTCTCCAACTTGTCATATACTACCAGTACCAGAGAACATCACACAGAGACTGTTCTCCAACTTGTCATATACTACCAGTACCAGAGAGCATCACACAGAGACTGTTCTCCAACTTGTCATATTTTACCAGTACCAGAGAGCATCACACAGAGACTGTTCTCCAACTTGTCATATACTACCAGTACCAGAGAACATCACACAGAGACTGTTCTCCAACTTGTCATATACTACCAGTACCAGAGAACATCACACAGAGACTGTTCTCCAACTTGTCATATACTACCAGTACCTGAGAGCATCACACAGAGACTGTTCTCCAACTTGACATATACTACCAGGTACCAGAGAGCATCACACAGAGACTGTTCTCCAACTTGTCACATACTACCAGTACCAGAGAGCATCACACAGAGACTGTTCTCCAACTTGTCATATACTACCAGTACCAGAGAACATCACACAGAGACTGTTCTCCAACTTCTCATATGCTACCAGTACCAGAGAGCATCACACAGAGTCTGTTCTCCAACTTGTCATATACTACCAGTACCAGAGAGCATCACACAGAGACTGTTCTCCAACTTGTCATATACTACCAGTACCAGAGAGCATCACACAGAGACTGTTCTCCAACTTAACATATACTACCAGGTACCAGAGAGCATCACACAGAGACTGTTCTCCAACTTGTCATATACTACCAGTACCAGAGAGCATGACACAGAGACTGTTCTCCAACTTGTCATATACTACCAGTACCAGAGAGCATCACACAGAGACTGTTCTCCAACTTGTCATATACTACCAGGTACCAGAGAGCATCACACAGAGACTATTCTCCAACTTGACATAAACTACCAGGTACCAGAGAGCATCACACAGACACTGTTCTCCAACTTGTCATATACTACCAGTACCAGAGAGCATCACACAGACACTGTTCTCCAACTTGTCATATACTACCAGGTAAATAACTAAGAAGGCGACATAAGGTGGCAAGTTATAAAACATGATTTGGGACAATTGTAAAAATATTTAACTAATATATATATCAGTAACTATTTGTCCGAAAAAATTTTTTTCCTTTGCCATGGATATCAAGAATAAATGATAGACTAGCTATCAGACAAACACATAACAGGGGGGGGGGAGAAAAAACTCCAAATGATAGCCAAAGTCCATAAAAATGCTTTATTACATACTACCAGTACCAGAGAGCATCACACAGAGACTGTTCTCCAACTTGTCATATACTACCAGTACCAGAGAACATCACACAGAGACTGTTCTCCAACTTGTCATTTACTACCAGTACCAGATACCATCACACAGAGACTATACTCCAACTTGTCATATACTACCAGTACCAGATACCATCACACAGAGACTATACTCCAACTTGTCATATACTACTAGCACCAGAGAGCATCACACAGAGACTGTTCTCCAACTTGTCACATACTACCAGTACCAGAGAGCATCACACAGAGACTGTTCTCCAACTTGTCATATACTACCAGTACCAGATACCATCACACAGAGACTATACTCCAACTTGTCATATACTACCAGTACCAGAGAGCATCACACAGAGACTATACTCCAACTTGTCATATACTACTAGCACCAGAGAGCATCACACAGAGACTGTTCTCCAACTTGTCATATACTACCAGTACCAGAGAGCATCACACAGAGACTGTTCTCCAACTTGTCATATACTACTAGCACCAGAGAGCATCACACAGAGACTGTTCTCCAACTTGTCATATACTACCAGTACCAGAGAGCATCACACAGAGACTGTTCTCCAACTTGTCATATACTACCAGTTCCTGAGAGCATCACACAGAGACTGTTCTCCAACTTGTCATATACTACCAGTACCAGAGAGCATCACACAGAGACTGTTCTCCAACTTGTCATATACTACTAGCACCAGAGAGCATCACACAGAGACTGTTTTCCAACTTGTCATATACTACCAGTACCAGAGAACATCACACAGAGACTGTTCACCAACTTGTCATATACTACCAGTACCAGAGAGCATCACACAGAGACTGTTCTCCAACTTGTCATATACTACCAGTACCAGAGAGCATCACAAAGAGACTGTTCTCCAGCTTGTCATATACTACCAGTACCAGAGAGCATCACACAGAGACTGTTCTCCAACTTGTCATATTCTACCAGTACCAGAGAGCATCACACAGAGACTGTTCTCCAACTTGTCATATACTACCAGTACCAGAGAGCATCACACAGAGACTGTTCTCCAACTTGTTATATACTACCAGTACCAGATAACATCACACAGAGACTGTTCTCCAACTTGTCATATACTACCAGTACCAGAGAGCATCACACAGAGACTGTTCTCCAACTTGTCATTTACTACCAGTACCAGTGAGCATCACACAGAGACTGTTCTCCAACTTGTCATATACTACCAGTACCAGAGAGCATCACACAGAGACTGTTCTCCAACTTGTCATTTACTACCAGTACCAGAGAGCATCACACAGAGACTGTTCTCCAACTTGTCATATACTACCAGTACCAGAGAGCATCACACAGAGACTGCTCTCCAACTTAACATATACTACCAGGTACCAGAGAGCATCACACAGAGACTGTTCTCCAACTTGTCATATACTACCAGTACCAGAGAGCATCACACAGAGACTATTCTCCAACTTGTCATATACTACCAGTACCAGAGAGCATCACACAGATTCTGTTCTCCAACTTGTCACATACTACCAGTACCAGAGAGCATCACACAGATACTGTTCTCCAACTTGTCATATACTACCAGTACCAGAGAGCATCACACAGAGACTGTTCTCCAACTTGTCATATACTACCAGTACCAGAGAGCATCACACAGAGACTGTTCTCCAACTTGTCATATACTACCAGCACCAGAGAGCATCACACAGATTCTGTTCTCCAACTTGTCACATACTACCAGTACCAGAGAGCATCACACAGAGACTGTTCTCCAACTTGTCACATACTACCAGTACCAGAGAGCATCACACAGAGACTGTTCTCCAAATTGTCATATACTACCAGTACCAGAGAGCATCACACAGAGACTGTTCTCCAACTTGTCATATACTACCAGTACCAGAGAGCATCACACAGAGACTGTTCTACAACTTGTCATATGCTACCAGTACCAGAGAACATCACACAGAGACTGTTCTCCAACTTGTCATATGCTACCAGTACCTGAGAGCATCACACAGAGACTGTTCTCCAACTTGTCATATTCTACCAGTACCAGAGAACATCACACAGAGCCTGTTCTCCAACTTGTCATATACTACCAGTACCAGAGAGCATCACACAGAGACTGTTCTCCAACTTGTCATATACTACCAGTACCAGAGAGCATCACACAGAGACTGTTCTCCAACTTGTCATATACTACCAGTACCAGAGAGCATCACACAGAGACTGTTCTCCAACTTGTCATATACTACCAGTACCAGAGAACATAACACAGAGACTGTTCTCCAACTTGTCATATGCTACCAGTACCTGAGAGCATCACACAGAGACTGTTCTCCAACTTGTCATATACTACCAGTACCAGAGAGCATCACACAGAGACTGTTCTCCAACTTGTCATATACTACCAATACCTGAGAGCATCACACAGAGACTGTTCTCCAACTTGTCATATACTACCAGTACCAGAGAGCATCACACAGAGACTGTTCTCCAACTTGTCATATACTACCAGTACCAGAGAGCATCACACAGAGACCGTTCTCCAACTTGTCATATATTACCAGTACCAGAGAGCATCACACAGAGACTGTTCTCCAACTTGTCATATACTACCAGTACCAGAGAGCATCACACAGAGACTGTTCTCCAACTTTTCATATACTACCAGTACCAGAGAACATCACACAGATACTGTTCTCCAACTTGTCATATACTACCAGTACCAGAGAGCATCACACAGAGACTGTTCTCCAACTTGTCATATACTACCAGTACCAGAGAACATCACACAGAGACTGTTCTCCAACTTGTCATATACTACCAGTACCAGAGAACATCACACAAAGACTGTTCTCCAACTTGTCATATACTACCAGGTACCAGAGAGCATCACACAGATACTGTTCTCCAACTTGTCATATACTACCAGTACCAGAGAACATCACACAGAGACTGTTCTCCAACTTGTCATATACTACCAGTACCAGAGAGCATCACACAGAGACTGTTCTCCAACTTGTCATATTTTACCAGTACCAGAGAGCATCACACAGAGACTGTTCTCCAACTTGTCATATACTACCAGTACCAGAGAACATCACACAGAGACTGTTCTCCAACTTGTCATATACTACCAGTACCAGAGAACATCACACAGAGACTGTTCTCCAACTTGTCATATACTACCAGTACCTGAGAGCATCACACAGAGACTGTTCTCCAACTTGACATATACTACCAGGTACCAGAGAGCATCACACAGAGACTGTTCTCCAACTTGTCACATACTACCAGTACCAGAGAGCATCACACAGAGACTGTTCTCCAACTTGTCATATACTACCAGTACCAGAGAACATCACACAGAGACTGTTCTCCAACTTCTCATATGCTACCAGTACCAGAGAGCATCACACAGAGTCTGTTCTCCAACTTGTCATATACTACCAGTACCAGAGAGCATCACACAGAGACTGTTCTCCAACTTGTCATATACTACCAGTACCAGAGAGCATCACACAGAGACTGTTCTCCAACTTAACATATACTACCAGGTACCAGAGAGCATCACACAGAGACTGTTCTCCAACTTGTCATATACTACCAGTACCAGAGAGCATGACACAGAGACTGTTCTCCAACTTGTCATATACTACCAGTACCAGAGAGCATCACACAGAGACTGTTCTCCAACTTGTCATATACTACCAGGTACCAGAGAGCATCACACAGAGACTATTCTCCAACTTGACATAAACTACCAGGTACCAGAGAGCATCACACAGACACTGTTCTCCAACTTGTCATATACTACCAGTACCAGAGAGCATCACACAGACACTGTTCTCCAACTTGTCATATACTACCAGGTAAATAACTAAGAAGGCGACATAAGGTGGCAAGTTATAAAACATGATTTGGGACAATTGTAAAAATATTTAACTAATATATATATCAGTAACTATTTGTCCGAAAAAATTTTTTTCCTTTGCCATGGATATCAAGAATAAATGATAGACTAGCTATCAGACAAACACATAACAGGGGGGGGGGAGAAAAAACTCCAAATGATAGCCAAAGTCCATAAAAATGCTTTATTACATACTACCAGTACCAGAGAGCATCACACAGAGACTGTTCTCCAACTTGTCATATACTACCAGTACCAGAGAACATCACACAGAGACTGTTCTCCAACTTGTCATTTACTACCAGTACCAGATACCATCACACAGAGACTATACTCCAACTTGTCATATACTACCAGTACCAGATACCATCACACAGAGACTATACTCCAACTTGTCATATACTACTAGCACCAGAGAGCATCACACAGAGACTGTTCTCCAACTTGTCACATACTACCAGTACCAGAGAGCATCACACAGAGACTGTTCTCCAACTTGTCATATACTACCAGTACCAGATACCATCACACAGAGACTATACTCCAACTTGTCATATACTACCAGTACCAGAGAGCATCACACAGAGACTATACTCCAACTTGTCATATACTACTAGCACCAGAGAGCATCACACAGAGACTGTTCTCCAACTTGTCATATACTACCAGTACCAGAGAGCATCACACAGAGACTGTTCTCCAACTTGTCATATACTACTAGCACCAGAGAGCATCACACAGAGACTGTTCTCCAACTTGTCATATACTACCAGTACCAGAGAGCATCACACAGAGACTGTTCTCCAACTTGTCATATACTACCAGTTCCTGAGAGCATCACACAGAGACTGTTCTCCAACTTGTCATATACTACCAGTACCAGAGAGCATCACACAGAGACTGTTCTCCAACTTGTCATATACTACTAGCACCAGAGAGCATCACACAGAGACTGTTTTCCAACTTGTCATATACTACCAGTACCAGAGAACATCACACAGAGACTGTTCACCAACTTGTCATATACTACCAGTACCAGAGAGCATCACACAGAGACTGTTCTCCAACTTGTCATATACTACCAGTACCAGAGAGCATCACAAAGAGACTGTTCTCCAGCTTGTCATATACTACCAGTACCAGAGAGCATCACACAGAGACTGTTCTCCAACTTGTCATATTCTACCAGTACCAGAGAGCATCACACAGAGACTGTTCTCCAACTTGTCATATACTACCAGTACCAGAGAGCATCACACAGAGACTGTTCTCCAACTTGTTATATACTACCAGTACCAGATAACATCACACAGAGACTGTTCTCCAACTTGTCATATACTACCAGTACCAGAGAGCATCACACAGAGACTGTTCTCCAACTTGTCATTTACTACCAGTACCAGTGAGCATCACACAGAGACTGTTCTCCAACTTGTCATATACTACCAGTACCAGAGAGCATCACACAGAGACTGTTCTCCAACTTGTCATTTACTACCAGTACCAGAGAGCATCACACAGAGACTGTTCTCCAACTTGTCATATACTACCAGTACCAGAGAGCATCACACAGAGACTGCTCTCCAACTTAACATATACTACCAGGTACCAGAGAGCATCACACAGAGACTGTTCTCCAACTTGTCATATACTACCAGTACCAGAGAGCATCACACAGAGACTATTCTCCAACTTGTCATATACTACCAGTACCAGAGAGCATCACACAGATTCTGTTCTCCAACTTGTCACATACTACCAGTACCAGAGAGCATCACACAGATACTGTTCTCCAACTTGTCATATACTACCAGTACCAGAGAGCATCACACAGAGACTGTTCTCCAACTTGTCATATACTACCAGTACCAGAGAGCATCACACAGAGACTGTTCTCCAACTTGTCATATACTACCAGCACCAGAGAGCATCACACAGATTCTGTTCTCCAACTTGTCACATACTACCAGTACCAGAGAGCATCACACAGAGACTGTTCTCCAACTTGTCACATACTACCAGTACCAGAGAGCATCACAAAGAGACTGTTCTCCAACTTGTCATATACTACCAGTACCAGAGAGCATCACACAGAGACTGATCTCCAACTTGTCATATACTACCAGGTACCAGAGAGCATCACACAGAGACTGTTCTCCAACTTGTCATATACTACCAGGTACCAGAGAGCATCACACAGAGACTGATCTCCAACTTGTCATATACTACCAGGTACCAGAGAGCATCACACAGAGACTGTTCTCCAACTTGTCACATACTACCAGTACCGGAGAGCATCACACAGAGACTGTTCTCCAACTTGTCATATAATACCAGTACCTGAGAGCATCACACAGAGACTGTTCTCCAACTTGTCATATACTACCAGTACCAGAGAGCATCACACAGAGACTGTTCTCCAACTTGTCATATACTACCAGTACCAGAGAGCATCACACAGAGACTGTTCTCCAACTTGTCATATACTACCAATACCTGAGAGCATCACACAGAGACTGTTCTCCAACTTGACATATACTACCAGGTACCAGAGAGCATCACACAGAGACTGTTCTCCAACTTGTCATATACTACCAGTACCAGAGAGCGTCACACAGAGACTGTTCTCCAACTTGTCATATACTACCAGTACCAGAGAGCATCACACAGAGACTATTCTCCAACTTGTCATATACTACCAGTACCAGAGAGCATCACACAGAGACTGTTCTCCAACTTGTCATATACTACCAGTACCAGAGAGCATCACACAGAGACTGTTCTCCAACTTGTCATATACTACCAGTACCAGAGAGCATCACACAGAGACTGTTCTCCAACTTGTCATATACTACCAGTACCAGAGAGCATCACACAGAGACTGTTCTCCAACTTGTCATATACTACCAGGTACCAGAGAGCATCACACAGAGACTATTCTCCAACTTGACATATACTACCAGGTACCAGAGAGCATCACACAGAGACTGTTCTCCAACTTGTCATATACTACCAGGTACCAGAGAGCATCACACAGAGACTGTTCTCCAACTTGTCATATACTACCAGGTACCAGAGAGCATCACACAGAGACTATTCTCCAACTTGTCACATACTACCTGTACCAGAAAGCATCACAAAGAGACTGTTCTCCAACTTGTCATATACTACCAGTACCAGAGAGCATCACACAGAGACTGTTCTCCAACTTGTCATATACTACCAGTACCAGAGAGCATCACACAGAGACTGATCTCCAACTTGTCACATACTACCAGTACCAGAGAGCATCACACAGAGACTGTTCTCCAACTTGTCATATACTACCAGGTACCAGAGAGCATCACACAGAGACTGTTCTCCAACTTGTCATATACTACCAGGTACCAGAGAGCATCACACAGAGACTATTCTCCAACTTGTCACATACTACCTGTACCAGAAAGCATCACAAAGAGACTGTTCTCCAACTTGTCATATACTACCAGTACCAGAGAGCATCACACAGAGACTGTTCTCCAACTTGTCATATACTACCAGTACCAGAGAGCATCACACAGAGACTGTTCTCCAACTTGTCACATACTACCTGTACCAGAGAGCATCACACAGAGACTGTTCTCCAACTTGTCACATACTACCAGTACCTGAGAGCATCACACAGAGACTGTTCTCCAACTTGTCATATACTACCAGTACCAGAGAGCATCACACAGAGACTGTTCTCCAACTTGTCATATACTACCAGGTACAAGAGAGCATCACACAGAGACTGTTCTCCAACTTGTCATATACTACCAATACCTGAGAGCATCACACAGAGACTGTTCTCCAACTTGACATATACTACCAGGTACCAGAGAGCATCACACAGAGACTGTTCTCCAACTTGTCATATACTACCAGTACCAGAGAGCATCACACAGAGACTGTTCTCCAACTTGTCATATATTACCAGTACCAGAGAGCATCACACAGAGACTATTCTCCAACTTGTCATATACTACCAGTACCAGAGAGCATCACACCGAGACTGTTCTCCAACTTGTCATATACTACCAGTACCAGAGAGCATCACACAGAGACTGTTCTCCAACTTGTCATATACTACCAGTACCAGAGAGCATCACACAGAGACTGTTCTCCAACTTGTCATATACTACCAGTACCAGAGAGCATCACACAGAGACTGTTCTCCAACTTGTCATATACTACCAGTACCAGAGAGCATCACACAGAGACTGTTCTCCAACTTGTCATATACTACCAGTACCAGAGAGCATCACACAGAGACTGTTCTCCAACTTGTCATATACTACCAGTACCAGAGAGCATCACACAGAGACTGTTCTCCAACTTAACATATACTACCAGGTACCAGAGAGCATCACACAGAGACTGTTCTCCAACTTGTCATATACTACCAGTACCAGAGAGCATCACACAGAGACTGTTCTCCAACTTGTCATATACTACCAGTACCAGAGAGCATCACACAGAGACTGTTCTCCAACTTGTCATATACTACCAGGTACCAGAGAGCATCACACAGAGACTATTCTCCAACTTGACATATACTACCAGGTACCAGAGAGCATCACACAGAGACTGTTCTCCAACTTGTCATATACTACCAGGTACCAGAGAGCATCACACAGAGACTATTCTCCAACTTGTCATATACTACCTGTACCAGAGAGCATCACAAAGAGACTGTTCTCCAACTTGTCATATACTACCAGTACCAGAGAGCATCACACAGAGACTGTTCTCCAACTTGTCATATACAGTTAGGGCCAGAAATATTTGGACAGTGACACAATTTTCGCGAGTTGGGCTCTGCATGCCACCACATTGGATTTGAAATGAAACCTCTACAACAGAAGTCAAGTGCAGATTGTAACGTTTAATTTGAAGGGTTGAACAAAAATATCTGATAGAAAATGTAGGAATTGTACACATTTCTTTACAAACACTCCACATTTTAGGAGGTCAAAAGTAATTGGACAAATAAACATAACCCAAACAAAATATTTTTATTTTCAATATTTTGTTGCAAATCTTTTGGAGGCAATCACTGCCTTAAGTCTGGAACCCATGGACATCACCAAACGCTGGGTTTCCTCCTTCTTAATGCTTTGCCAGGCCTTTACAGCCCCAGCCTTCAGGTCTTGCTTGTTTGTGGGTCTTTCCGTCTTAAGTCTGGATTTGAGCAAGTGAAATGCATGCTCAATTGGGTTTAGATCTGGAGATTGACTTGTCCATTGCAGAATGTTCCACTTTTTGGCACTCATGAACTCCTGGGTAGCTTTGGCTGTATGCTTGGGGTCACTGTCCATCTGTACTATGAAGCGCCGTCCAATCAACTTTGCAGCATTTGGCTGAATCTGGGCTGAAAGTATATCCCAGTACACTTCAGAATTCATTCGGCTACTCTTGTCTGCTCTTATGT
Source organism: Ranitomeya imitator (assembly GCF_032444005.1). Classification (NCBI taxonomy): domain Eukaryota; kingdom Metazoa; phylum Chordata; class Amphibia; order Anura; family Dendrobatidae; genus Ranitomeya; species Ranitomeya imitator. The sequence goes on along the minus strand of NC_091284.1, from coordinate 49,376,080 downwards.
CATCAATAAACACAAGTGACCCAGTGCCATTGAAAGCCATGCATGCCCATGCCATCACGTTGCCTCCACCATGTTTTACAGAGGATGTGGTGTGCCTTGGATCATGTGCCGTTCCCTTTCTTCTCCAAACTTTTTTCTTCCCATCATTCTGGTACAGGTTGATCTTTGTCTCATCTGTCCATAGAATACTTTTCCAGAACTGAGCTGGCTTCTTGAGGTGTTTTTCTGCAAATTTAACTCTGGCCTGTCTATTTTTGGTATTGATGAATGGTTTGCATCTAGATGTGAACCCTTTGTATTTACTGTCATGGAGTTTTCTCTTTACTGTTGACTTAGAGACAGATACACCTACTTCACTGAGAGTGTTCTGGACTTCAGTTGATGTTGTGAACGGGTTCTTCTTCACCAAATTAAGTATGCGGCGATCATCCACCACTATAATAATAATAATAATAATTTTTATTTATATAGCGCCAACATATTCCGCAGCGCTTTACAAATTATAGAGGGGACTTGTACATACAATAGACATTACAGCATAACAGAAATACAGTTCAAAACAGATATCAAGAGGAGTGAGGGCCCTGCTCGTAAGCTTACAAACTATGAGGAAAAGGGGAGACACGAGAGGTGGATGGTAACAATTGCTATAGTTATTCGGACCAGCCATAGTGTAAGGCTTGGGTGTTCATGTAAAGCTGCATGAACCAGTTAATTAATTTTTTTTTTTTTTTTTAATATAGGCCACACAGGGATCGTTAGGTTAATGCATTGAGGCGGTAGGCCAGTCTGAACAAATGAGTTTTTAGGGCACGCTTAAAACTGTGGGGATTGGGGATTATATCGTATTACCACTGTTGTCATCCGTGGACGCCCAGGCCTTTTTGAGTTCCCAAGCTCACCAGTCAATTCCTTTTTTCTCAGAATGTACCCAACTGTTGATTTTGCTACTCCAAGCATGTCTGCTATCTCTCTGATGGATTTTTTCTTTTTTTTCAGCCTCAGGATGTTCTGCTTCACCTCAATTGAGAGTTCCTTTGACCGCATGTTGTCTGCTCACAGCAACAGCTTCCAAATGCAAAACCACACACCTGGAATCCACCCCTGACCTTTTAACTACTTCATTGATTACAGGTTAACGAGGGAGATGCCTTCAGAGTTAATTGCAGCCCTTAGAGTCCATTGTCCAATTACTTTTGGTCCCTTGAAAAAGAGGACGCTATGCATTACAGAGCTATGATTCCTAAACCCTTTCTCCGATTTGGATGTGGAAACTATCATATTGCAGCTGGGAGTGTGCACTTTCAGCCCATATTACATATATAATTTTATTTCTGAACATGTTTTTGTAAACAGCTAAAATAACAAAACTTGTGTCACTGTCCAAATATTTCTGGCCCTAACTGTACTACCAGGTACCAGAGAGCATCACACAGAGACTGTTCTCCAACTTGTCATATACTACCAGTACCAGAGAGCATCACACAGAGACTGCTCTCCAACTTAACATATACTACCAGGTACCAGAGAGCATCACACAGAGACTGTTCTCCAACTTGTCATATACTACCAGGTACCAGAGAGCATCACACAGAGACTATTCTCCAACTTGTCATATACTACCAGTACCAGAGAGCGTCACACAGAGACTGTTCTCCAACTTGTCATATACTACCAGTGCCAGAGAGCATCACACAGAGACTGTTCTCCAACTTGTCATATACTACCAGTACCAGAGAGCATCACACAGAGACTGTTCTCCAACTTGTCATATACTACCAGTACCAGAGAGCGTCACACAGAGACTGTTCTCCAACTTGTCACATACTACCAGTACCAGAGAGCATCACATAGATACTGTTCTCCAACTTGTCATATACTACCAGTACCAGAGAACATCACACAGAGACTGTTCTCCAACTTGTCATATACTACCAGTACCAGAGAACATCACACAGAGACTGTTCTCCAACTTGTCACATACTACCAGTACCAGAGAGCATCACATAGATACTGTTCTCCAACTTGTCATATACTACCAGTACCAGAGAACATCACACAGAGACTGTTCTCCAACTTGTCATATACTACCAGTACCAGAGAACATCACACAGAGACTGTTCTCCAACTTGTCATATACTACCAGTACCAGAGAGCATCACACAGAGACTGTTCTCCAACTTGTCATATACTACCAGTACCAGAGAGCATCACACAGAGACTGTTCTCCAACTTGTCATATACTACCAGTACCAGAGAGCACCACACAGAGACTGTTCTCCAACTTGTCATATACTACCTGTACCAGAGAGCATCACAAAGAGACTGTTCTCCAACTTGTCATATACTACCAGTACCAGAGAGCATCACACAGAGACTGTTCTCCAACTTGTCATATACTACCAGGTACCAGAGAGCATCACACAGATACTGTTCTCCAACTTGTCATATACTACCAGTACCAGAGAGCATCACACAGAGACTGTTCTCCAACTTGTCATATACTACCAGGTACCAGAGAGCATCACACAGATACTGTTCTCCAACTTGTCATATACTACCAGTACCAGAGAGCATCACACAGAGACTGTTCTCCAACTTTACATATACTACCAGGTACCAGAGAGCATCACACAGAGACTGTTCTCCAACTTGTCATATACTACCAGGTACCAGAGAGCATCACACAGAGACTATTCTCCAACTTGTCATATACTACCAGTACCAGAGAGCATCACAAAGAGACTGTTCTCCAACTTGTCATATACTACCAGTACCAGAGAGCATCACACAGAGACTGTTCTCCAACTTGTCATATACTACCAGTACCAGAGAGCATCACACAGAGACTGTTCTCCAACTTGTCATATACTACCAGTACCAAAGAACATCACACAGAGACTGTTCTCCAACTTGTCATATACTACCAGTACCAGAGAGCATCACACAGAGACTGTTCTCCAACTTGTCATATATTACCAGTACCAGAGAGCATCACACAGAGACTGTTCTCCAACTTGTCATATACTACCAGTACCAGAGAGCATCACACAGAGACTGTTCTCCAAATTGTCATATACTACCAGTACCAGAGAGCATCACACAGAGACTGTTCTCCAACTTGTCATATACTACCAGTACCAGAGAGCATCACACAGAGACTGTTCTCCAACTTGTCATATACTACCAGTACCAGAGAACATCACACAGAGACTGTTCTCCAACTTGTCATATGCTACCAGTACCTAAGAGCATCACACAGAGACTGTTCTCCAACTTGACATATACTAACAGTACCAGAGAGCATCACACAGAGACTGTTCTCCAACTTGTCATATACTACCAGTACCAGAGAGCATCACACAGAGACTGTTCTCCAAATTGTCATATACTACCAGTACCAGATAGCATCACACAGAGCCTGTTCTCCAACTTGTCATATACTACCAGTACCAGAGAGCATCACACAGAGACTGTTCTCCAACTTGTCATATACTACCAGTACCAGAGAGCATCACACAGAGACTGTTCTCCAACTTGACATATACTAACAGTACCAGAGAGCATCACACAGAGACTGTTCTCCAACTTGTCATATACTACCAGTACCAGAGAGCATCACACAGAGACTGTTCTCCAAATTGTCATATACTACCAGTACCAGAGAACATCACACAGAGCCTGTTCTCCAACTTGTCATATACTACCAGTACCAGAGAGCATCACACAGAGACTGTTCTCCAACTTGTCATATACTACCAGTACCAGAGAGCATCACACAGAGACTGTTCTCCAACTTGTCATATACTACCAGTACCAGAGAGCATCACACAGAGACTGTTCTCCAACTTGTCATATACTACCAATACCTGAGAGCATCACACAGAGACTGTTCTCCAACTTGTCATATACTACCAGTACCAGAGAGCATTACACAGAGACTGTTCTCCAACTTGTCATATACTACCAGTACCAGAGAGCATCACACAGAGACTGTTCTCCAACTTGTCATATACTACCAGTACCAGTGAGCATCACACAGAGACTGTTCTCCAACTTGTCATATACTCCCAGTACCAGAGAACATCACACAGATACTGTTCTCCAACTTGTCATATACTACCAGTACCAGAGAGCATCACACAGAGACTGTTCTCCAACTTGTCATATACTACCAGTACCAGAGAACATCACACAGAGACTGTTCTCCAACTTGTCATATACTACCAGTACCAGAGAGAATCACACAGAGACTGTTCTCCAACTTGTCATATACTACCAGTACCAGAGAGCATCACACAGAGACTGTTCTCCAACTTGTCATATACTACCAGTACCAGAGAACATCACACAGAGACTGTTCTCCAACTTGTCATATACTACCAGTACCAGAGAGCATCACAGAGAGACTATTCTCCAACTTGACATATACTACCAGTACCAGAGAGCATCACAGAGAGACTATTCTCCAACTTGTCATATACTACCAGTACCAGAGAGCATCACACAGAGACTGTTCTCCAACTTGTCATATACTACCAATACCTGAGAGCATCACACAGAGACTGTTCTCCAACTTGTCATATACTCCCAGTACCAGAGAACATCACACAGATACTGTTCTCCAACTTGTCATATACTACCAGTACCAGAGAGCATCACACAGAGACTGTTCTCCAACTTGTCATATACTACCAGTACCAGAGAACATCACACAGAGACTGTTCTCCAACTTGTCATATACTACCAGTACCAGAGAGAATCACACAGAGACTGTTCTCCAACTTGTCATATACTACCAGTACCAGAGAGCATCACACAGAGACTGTTCTCCAACTTGTCATATACTACCAGTACCAGAGAACATCACACAGAGACTGTTCTCCAACTTGTCATATACTACCAGTACCAGAGAGCATCACAGAGAGACTATTCTCCAACTTGACATATACTACCAGTACCAGAGAGCATCACAGAGAGACTATTCTCCAACTTGTCATATACTACCAGTACCAGAGAGCATCACACAGAGACTGTTCTCCAACTTGTCATATACTACCAATACCTGAGAGCATCACTCAGAGACTGTTCTCCAACTTGTCATATACTACCAGTACCAGAGAGCATTACACAGAGACTGTTCTCCAACTTGTCATATACTACCAGTACCAGAGAGCATCACACAGAGACTGTTCTCCAACTTGTCATATACTACCAGTACCAGAGAGCATCACACAGAGACTGTTCTCCAACTTGTCATATACTCCCAGTACCAGAGAACATCACACAGATACTGTTCTCCAACTTGTCATATACTACCAGTACCAGAGAGCATCACACAGAGACTGTTCTCCAACTTGTCATATACTACCAGTACCAGAGAACATCACACAGAGACTGTTCTCCAACTTGTCATATACTCCCAGTACCAGAGAACATCACACAGATACTGTTCTCCAACTTGTCATATACTCCCAGTACCAGAGAGCATCACACAGAGACTGTTCTCCAACTTGTCATATACTACCAGTACCAGAGAACATCACACAGATACTGTTCTCCAACTTGTCATATACTCCCAGTACCAGAGAACATCACACAGAGACTGTTCTCCAACTTGTCATATACTCCCAGTACCAGAGAGCATCACACAGAGACTGTTCTCCAACTTGTCATATACTACCAGTACCAGAGAGCATCACACAGAGACTGTTCTCCAACTTGTCATATACTCCCAGTACCAGAGAACATCACACAGATACTGTTCTCCAACTTGTCATATACTACCAGTACCAGAGAGCATCACACAGAGACTGTTCTCCAACTTGTCATATACTACTAGTACCAGAGAGCATCGCACAGAGACTGTTCTCCAACTTGTCATATACTACCAGGTACCAGAGAGCATCACACAGATACTGTTCTCCAACTTGTCATATACTACCAGTACCAGAGAACATCACATAGAGACTGTTCTCCAACTTGTCATATTTTACCAGTACCAGAGAGCATCACACAGAGACTGTTCTCCAACTTGTCATATACTACCAGTACCAGAGAACATCACACAGAGACTGTTCTCCAACTTGTCATATACTACCAGTACCAGAGAGCATCACACAGAGACTGTTCTCCAACTTGTCATATACTACCAGTACCAGAGAACATCACACAGAGACTGTTCTCCAACTTGTCATATGCTACCAGTACCTGAGAGCATCACACAGAGACTGTTCTCCAACTTGACATATACTACCAGGTACCAGAGAGCATCACACAGAGACTGTTCTCCAACTTGTCACATACTACCAGTACCAGAGAGCATCACACAGAGACTGTTCTCCAACTTGTCATATACTACCAGTACCAGAGAACATCACACAGAGACTGTTCTCCAACTTGTCATATGCTACCAGTACCAGAGAGCATCACACAGAGACTGTTCTCCAACTTGTCATATACTACCAGTACCAGAGAGCATCACACAGAGACTGTTCTCCAACTTGTCATATACTACCAGTACCAGAGAGCATCACACAGAGACTGTTCTCCAACTTAACATATACTACCAGGTACCAGAGAGCATCACACAGAGACTGTTCTCCAACTTGTCATATACTACCAGTACCAGAGAGCATGACACAGAGACTGTTCTCCAACTTGTCATATACTACCAGTACCAGAGAGCATCACACAGAGAGTGTTCTCCAACTTGTCATATACTACCAGGTACCAGAGAGCATCACACAGAGACTATTCTCCAACTTGACATAAACTACCAGGTACCAGAGAGCATCACACAGACACTGTTCTCCAACTTGTCATATACTACCAGGTACCAGAGAGCATCACACAGAGACTATTCTCCAACTTGTCATATACTACCTGTACCAGAGAGCATCACACAGAGACTGTTCTCCAACTTGTCATATACTACCAGTACCAGAGAGCATCACACAGAGAGTGTTCTCCAACTTGTCATATACTACCAGGTACCAGAGAGCATCACACAGAGACTATTCTCCAACTTGACATAAACTACCAGGTACCAGAGAGCATCACACAGACACTGTTCTCCAACTTGTCATATACTACCAGGTACCAGAGAGCATCACACAGAGACTATTCTCCAACTTGTCATATACTACCTGTACCAGAGAGCATCACAAAGAGACTGTTCTCCAACTTGTCATATACTACCAGTACCAGAGAGCATCACACAGAGACTGTTCTCCAACTTGTCATATACTACCAGGTACCAGAGAGCATCACACAGAGACTGTTCTCCAACTTGTCATATACTACCAGTACCAGAGAGCATCACACAGAGACTGTTCTCCAACTTAACATATACTACCAGGTACCAGAGAGCATCACACAGAGACTGTTCTCCAACTTGTCATATACTACCAGGTACCAGAGAGCATCACACAGAGACTATTCTCCAACTTGTCATATACTACCAGTACCAGAGAGCGTCACACAGAGACTGTTCTCCAACTTGTCATATACTACCAGTACCAGAGAACATCACACAGAGACTGTTCTCCAACTTGTCATATACTACCAGTACCAGAGAACATCACACAGAGACTGTTCTCCAACTTGTCATATACTACCAGTACCAGAGAGCATCACACAGAGACTGTTCTCCAACTTGTCATATACTACCAGTACCAGAGAGCATCACACAGAGACTGTTCTCCATCTTGTCATATACTACCAGTACCAGAGAGCATCACACAGAGACTATTCTAAAACTTGTCATATACTACCAGTACCAGAGAGCATCACACAGAGACTGTTCTCCAACTTGTCATATACTACCAGTACCAGAGAGCATCACACAGAGACTATTCTAAAACTTGTCACATACTACCAGGAACCAGAGAGCATTACACAGAGACTGTTCTCCAACTTGTCATATACTACCAGTACCAGAGAGCATCACACAGAGACTGTTCTCCAACTTGTCATATACTACCAGTACCAGAGAGCATCACACAGAGACTGTTCTCCAACTTGTCATATACTACCAGTACCAGAGAGCATCACACAGAGACTGTTCTCCAACTTGTCATATACTACCAGTACCAGAGAACATCACACAGAGACTGTTCTCCAACTTGTCATATACTACCAGTACCAGAGAGCATCACACAGAGACTGTTCTCCAACTTGTCATATACTACCAGTACCAGAGAGCATCACACAGAGACTATTCTCCAACTTGTCATATACTACCAGTACCAGAGAGCATCACACAGAGACTGTTCTCCAACTTGTCATATACTACCAGTACCAGAGAGCATCACACAGAGACTGTTCTCCAACTTGTCATATACTACCAGGAACCAGAGAGCATCACACAGAGACTGCTCTCCAACTTGTCATATACTACCAGTACCAGAGAGCATCACACAGAGACTGTTCTCCAACTTGTCATATACTACCAGGAACCAGAGAGCATCACACAGAGACTGTTCTCCAACTTGTCATATACTACCAGTACCAGAGAGCATCACACAGAGACTGTTCTCCAACTTGTCATATACTACCAGTACCAGAGAGCACCACACAGAGACTGTTCTCCAACTTGTCATATACTACCTGTACCAGAGAGGATCACAAAGAGACTGTTCTCCAACTTGTCATATACTACCAGTACCAGAGAGCATCACACAGAGACTGTTCTCCAACTTGTCATATACTACCAGGTACCAGAGAGCATCAAACAGATACTGTTCTCCAACTTGTCATATACTACCAGTACCAGAGAGCATCACACAGAGACTGTTCTCCAACTTGTCATATACTACTAGTACCAGAGAGCATCACACAGAGACTGTTCTCCAACTTGTCATATACTACCAGTACCAGAGAGCATCACAAAGAGACTGTTCTCCAATTTGTCATATACTACCAGTACCAGAGAGCATCACACAGAGACTGTTCTCCAACTTGTCATATACTACCAGTACCAGAGAGCATCACACAGAGACTGTTCTCCAACTTGTCATATATTACCAGTGCCAGAGAGCATCACACAGAGACTGTTCTCCAACTTGTCATATACTACCAGTACCAGAGAACATCACACAGAGACTGTTCTCCAACTTGTCATATACTACCAGTACCAGAGAGCATCACACAGAGACTGTTCTCCAACTTGTCATATATTACCAGTACCAGAGAGCATCACACAGAGACTGTTCTCCAACTTGTCATATACTACCAGTACCAGAGAGCATCACACAGAGACTGTTCTCCAACTTGTCATATACTACCAGTACCAGAGAGCATTACACAGAGACTGTTCTCCAACTTGTCATATATTACCAGTGCCAGAGAGCATCACACAGAGACTGTTCTCCAACTTGTCATATACTACCAGTACCAGAGAACATCACACAGAGACTGTTCTCCAACTTGTCATATATTACCAGTGCCAGAGAGCATTACACAGAGACTGTTCTCCAACTTGTCATATATTACCAGTGCCAGAGAGCATCACACAGAGACTGTTCTCCAACTTGTCATATACTACCAGTACCAGAGAGCATCACACAGAGACTGTTCTCCAACTTGTCATATATTACCAGTACCAGAGAGCATCACACAGAGACTGTTCTCCAACTTGTCATATACTACCAGTACCAGAGAGCATCACACAGAGACTGTTCTCCAACTTGTCATATACTACCAGTACCAGAGAGCATCACACAGAGACTGTTCTCCAACTTGTCATATACTACCAGTACCAGAGAACATCACACAGAGACTGTTCTCCAACTTGTCATATACTACCAGTACCAGAGAGCATCACAGAGAGACTATTCTCCAACTTGACATATACTACCTGTACCAGAGAGCATCGCACAGAGACTGTTCTCCAACTTGTCATATACTACCAGGTACCAGAGAGCATCACACAGATACTGTTCTCCAACTTGTCATATACTACCAGTACCAGAGAACATCACACAGAGACTGTTCTCCAACTTGTCATATACTACCAGTACCAGAGAGCATCACACAGAGACTGTTCTCCAACTTGTCATATACTACCAGTACCAGAGAGCATCACACAGAGACTGTTCTCCAACTTGTCATATACTACCAGTACCAGAGAACATCACACAGAGACTGTTCTCCAACTTGTCATATGCTACCAGTACCTGAGAGCATCACACAGAGACTGTTCTCCAACTTGACATATACTACCAGGTACCAGAGAGCATCACACAGAGACTGTTCTTCAACTTGTCACATACTACCAGTACCAGAGAGCATCACACAGAGACTGTTCTCCAACTTGTCATATACTACCAGTACCAGAGAACATCACACAGAGACTGTTCTCCAACTTGTCATATGCTACCAGTACCAGAGAGCATCACACAGAGTCAGTTCTCCAACTTGTCATATACTACCAGTACCAGAGAGCATTACACAGAGACTGTTCTCCAACTTGTCATATACTACCAGTACCAGAGAACGTCACACAGAGACTGTTCTCCAACTTGTCATATACTACCAGTACCAGAGAACATCACACAGAGACTGTTCTCCAACTTGTCATATACTACCAGTACCAGAGAGCATCACACAGAGACTGTTCTCCAACTTGACATATACTACCAGTGCCAGAGAGCATCACACAGAGACTGTTCTCCAACTTGTCATATACTACCAGTACCAGAGAACATCACACAGAGACTGTTCTCCAACTTGTCATATACGACCAGTACCAGAGAACATCACACAGAGACTGTTCTCCAACTTGTCATATGCTACCAGTACCTGAGAGCATCACACAGAGACTGTTCTCCAACTTGTCACATACTACCAGTACCAGAGAGCATCACACAGAGACTGTTCTCCAACTTGTCACATACTACCAGTACCAGAGAGCATCACAAAGAGACTGTTCTCCAACTTGTCATATACTACCAGGTACCAGAGAGCATCACACAGAGACTGTTCTCCAACTTGTCATATACTACTAGCACCAGAGAGCATCACACAGAGACTGTTCTCCAACTTGTCATATACTACCAGTACCAGAGAGCATCACAAAGAGACTGTTCTCCAACTTGTCATATACTACCAGTACCAGAGAGCATCACACAGAGACTGTTCTCCAACTTGTCATATACTACCACTACCAGAGAGCATCACACAGAGACTGTTCTCCAACTTGTCATATACTACCAGTACCAGAGAGCATCACACAGAGACTGTTCTCCAACTTGTCACACACTACCAGTACCAGAGAGCATCACAAAGAGACTGTTCTCCAACTTGTCATATACTACCAGGTACCAGAGAGCATCACACAGAGACTGTTCTCCAACTTGTCACATACTACCAGTACCAGAGGGCATCACACAGAGACTGTTCTCCAACTTGTCATATACTACCAGTACCAGAGAGCATCACACAGAGACTATACTCCAACTTGTCATATACTACTAGCACCAGAGAGCATCACACAGAGACTGTTCTCCAACTTGTCATATACTACCAGTACCAGAGAGCATCACAGAGAGACTATTCTCCAACTTGACATATACTACCTGTACCAGAGAGCATCGCACAGAGACTGTTCTCCAACTTGTCATATACTACCAGGTACCAGAGAGCATCACACAGATACTGTTCTCCAACTTGTCATATACTACCAGTACCAGAGAGCATCACACAGAGACTGTTCTCCAACTTGTCATATACTACCAGTACCAGAGAGCATCACACAGAGACTGTTCTCCAACTTGTCATATACTACCAGTACCAGAGAGCATTACACAGAGACTGTTCTCCAACTTGTCATATATTACCAGTGCCAGAGAGCATCACACAGAGACTGTTCTCCAACTTGTCATATACTACCAGTACCAGAGAACATCACACAGAGACTGTTCTCCAACTTGTCATATACTACCAGTACCAGAGAGCATTACACAGAGACTGTTCTCCAACTTGTCATATACTACCAGTACCAGAGAGCATCACACAGAGACTGTTCTCCAACTTGTCATATATTACCAGTACCAGAGAGCATCACACAGAGACTGTTCTCCAACTTGTCATATATTACCAGTACCAGAGAACGTCACACAGAGACTGTTCTCCAACTTGTCATATACTACCAGTACCAGAGAGCATCACACAGAGACTGTTCTCCAACTTGTCATATATTACCAGTACCAGAGAACGTCACACAGAGACTGTTCTCCAACTTGTCATATACTACCAGTACCAGAGAGCATCACACAGAGACTGTTCTCCAACTTGTCATATACTACCAGTACCAGAGAGCATCACACAGAGACTGTTCTCCAACTTGTCATATATTACCAGTACCAGAGAGCATCACACAGAGACTGTTCTCCAACTTGTCATATATTACCAGTACCAGAGAACGTCACACAGAGACTGTTCTCCAACTTGTCATATACTACCAGTACCAGAGAGCATCACACAGAGACTGTTCTCCAACTTGTCATATATTACCAGTACCAGAGAACGTCACACAGAGACTGTTCTCCAACTTGTCATATACTACCAGTACCAGAGAGCATCACACAGAGACTGTTCTCCAACTTGTCATATACTACCAGTACCAGAGAGCATCACACAGAGACTGTTCTCCAACTTGTCATATATTACCAGTACCAGAGAGCATCACACAGAGACTGTTCTCCAACTTGTCATATATTACCAGTACCAGAGAACGTCACACAGAGACTGTTCTCCAACTTGTCATATACTACCAGTACCAGAGAACGTCACACAGAGACTGTTCTTCAACTTGTCATATACTACCAGTACCAGAGAGCATCACACAGAGACTGTTCTCCAACTTGTCATATACTACCAGTACCAGAGAGCATCACACAGAGACTGTTCTCCAACTTGTCATATACTACCAGTACCAGAGAACATCACACAGAGACTGTTCTCCAACTTGTCATATGCTACCAGTACCAGAGAGCATCACACAGAGTCTGTTCTCCAACTTGTCATATACTACCAGTACCAGAGAGCATTACACAGAGACTGTTCTCCAACTTGTCATATACTACCAGTACCAGAGAACGTCACACAGAGACTGTTCTCCAACTTGTCATATACTACCAGTACCAGAGAACATCACACAGAGACTGTTCTCCAACTTGTCATATACTACCAGTACCAGAGAGCATCACACAGAGACTGTTCTCCAACTTGTCATATACTACCAGGTACCAGAGAGCATCACACAGAGACTGTTCTCCAACTTGACATATACTACCAGTGCCAGAGAACATCACACAGAGACTGTTCTCCAACTTGTCATATACTACCAGTACCAGAGAACATCACACAGAGACTGTTCTCCAACTTGTCATATACTACCAGGTACCAGAGAGCATCACACAGAGACTGTTCTCCAACTTGACATATACTACCAGTGCCAGAGAGCATCACACAGAGACTGTTCTCCAACTTGTCATATACTACCAGTACCAGAGAACATCACACAGAGACTGTTCTCCAACTTGTCATATACGACCAGTACCAGAGAACATCACACAGAGACTGTTCTCCAACTTGTCATATGCTACCAGTACCTGAGAGCATCACACAGAGACTGTTCTCCAACTTGTCACATACTACCAGTACCAGAGAGCATCACACAGAGACTGTTCTCCAACTTGTCACATACTACCAGTACCAGAGAGCATCACAAAGAGACTGTTCTCCAACTTGTCATATACTACCAGGTACCAGAGAGCATCACACAGAGACTGTTCTCCAACTTGTCATATACTACTAGCACCAGAGAGCATCACACAGAGACTGTTCTCCAACTTGTCATATACTACCAGTACCAGAGAGCATCACAAAGAGACTGTTCTCCAACTTGTCATATACTACCAGTACCAGAGAGCATCACACAGAGACTGTTCTCCAACTTGTCATATACTACCAGTACCAGAGAGCATCACACAGAGACTGTTCTCCAACTTGTCACACACTACCAGTACCAGAGAGCATCACAAAGAGACTGTTCTCCAACTTGTCATATACTACCAGATACCAGAGAGCATCACACAGAGACTGTTCTCCAACTTGTCACATACTACCAGTACCAGAGGGCATCACACAGAGACTGTTCTCCAACTTGTCATATACTACCAGTACCAGAGAGCATCACACAGAGACTATACTCCAACTTGTCATATACTACTAGCACCAGAGAGCATCACACAGAGACTGTTCTCCAACTTGTCATATACTACCAGTACCAGAGAGCATCACACAGAGACTGTTCTCCAACTTGTCATATACTACTAGCACCAGAGAGCATCACACAGAGACTGTTCTCCAAATTGTCATATACTACCAGTACCAGAGAGCATCACACAGAGACTGTTCTCCAACTTGTCATATACTACCAGTTCCTGAGAGCATCACACAGAGACTGTTCTCCAACTTGTCATATACTACCAGTACCAGAGAGCATCACACAGAGACTGTTCTCCAACTTGTCATATACTACTAGCACCAGAGAGCATCACACAGAGACTGTTTTCCAACTTGTCATATACTACCAGTACCAGAGAACATCACACAGAGACTGTTCACCAACTTGTCATATACTACCAGTACCAGAGAGCATCACACAGAGACTGTTCTCCAAATTGTCATATAATAGCAGTACCAGAGAGCATCACACAGAGACTGTTCTCCAACTTTTCACATACTACCAGTACCAGAGAGCATCACACAGAGACTGTTCTCCAACTTGTCATATACTACCAGTACCAGAGAGCATCACACAGAGACTGTTCTCCAACTTGTCATTTACTACCAGTACCAGAGAGCATCACAAAGAGACTGTTCTCCAACTTGTCATATACTACCAGTACCAGAGAGCATCACAAAGAGACTGTTCTCCAACTTGTCATATACTACCAGTACCAGAGAGCATCACACAGAGACTGTTCTCCAACTTTTCACATACTACCAGTACCAGAGAGCATCACACAGAGACTGTTCTCCAACTTGTCATATACTACCAGTACCAGAGAGCATCACACAGACACTGTTCTCCAACTTGTCATATACTACCAGTGCCAGAGAGCATCACACAGAGACTGTTCTCCAACTTGTCATATACTACCAGTACCAGAGAGCATCACACAGAGACTGTTCTCCAACTTGTCATATACTACCAGTACCAGAGAGCGTCACACAGAGACTGTTCTCCAACTTGTCACATACTACCAGTACCAGAGAGCATCACATAGATACTGTTCTCCAACTTGTCATATACTACCAGTACCAGAGAACATCACACAGAGACTGTTCTCCAACTTGTCATATACTACCAGTACCAGAGAACATCACACAGAGACTGTTCTCCAACTTGTCACATGCTACCAGTACCAGAGAGCATCACATAGATACTGTTCTCCAACTTGTCATATACTACCAGTACCAGAGAACATCACACAGAGACTGTTCTCCAACTTGTCATATACTACCAGTACCAGAGAACATCACACAGAGACTGTTCTCCAACTTGTCATATACTACCAGTACCAGAGAGCATCACACAGAGACTGTTCTCCAACTTGTCATATACTACCAGTACCAGAGAGCATCACACAGAGACTGTTCTCCAACTTGTCATATACTACCAGTACCAGAGAGCACCACACAGAGACTGTTCTCCAACTTGTCATATACTACCTGTACCAGAGAGCATCACAAAGAGACTGTTCTCCAACTTGTCATATACTACCAGTACCAGAGAGCATCACACAGAGACTGTTCTCCAACTTGTCATATACTACCAGGTACCAGAGAGCATCACACAGATACTGTTCTCCAACTTGTCATATACTACCAGTACCAGAGAGCATCACACAGAGACTGTTCTCCAACTTGTCATATACTACCAGGTACCAGAGAGCATCACACAGATACTGTTCTCCAACTTGTCATATACTACCAGTACCAGAGAGCATCACACAGAGACTGTTCTCCAACTTTACATATACTACCAGGTACCAGAGAGCATCACACAGAGACTGTTCTCCAACTTGTCATATACTACCAGGTACCAGAGAGCATCACACAGAGACTATTCTCCAACTTGTCATATACTACCAGTACCAGAGAGCATCACAAAGAGACTGTTCTCCAACTTGTCATATACTACCAGTACCAGAGAGCATCACACAGAGACTGTTCTCCAACTTGTCATATACTACCAGTACCAGAGAGCATCACACAGAGACTGTTCTCCAACTTGTCATATACTACCAGTACCAAAGAACATCACACAGAGACTGTTCTCCAACTTGTCATATACTACCAGTACCAGAGAGCATCACACAGAGACTGTTCTCCAACTTGTCATATATTACCAGTACCAGAGAGCATCACACAGAGACTGTTCTCCAACTTGTCATATACTACCAGTACCAGAGAGCATCACACAGAGACTGTTCTCCAAATTGTCATATACTACCAGTACCAGAGAGCATCACACAGAGACTGTTCTCCAACTTGTCATATACTACCAGTACCAGAGAGCATCACACAGAGACTGTTCTCCAACTTGTCATATACTACCAGTACCAGAGAACATCACACAGAGACTGTTCTCCAACTTGTCATATGCTACCAGTACCTAAGAGCATCACACAGAGACTGTTCTCCAACTTGACATATACTAACAGTACCAGAGAGCATCACACAGAGACTGTTCTCCAACTTGTCATATACTACCAGTACCAGAGAGCATCACACAGAGACTGTTCTCCAAATTGTCATATACTACCAGTACCAGATAGCATCACACAGAGCCTGTTCTCCAACTTGTCATATACTACCAGTACCAGAGAGCATCACACAGAGACTGTTCTCCAACTTGTCATATACTACCAGTACCAGAGAGCATCACACAGAGACTGTTCTCCAACTTGACATATACTAACAGTACCAGAGAGCATCACACAGAGACTGTTCTCCAACTTGTCATATACTACCAGTACCAGAGAGCATCACACAGAGACTGTTCTCCAAATTGTCATATACTACCAGTACCAGAGAACATCACACAGAGCCTGTTCTCCAACTTGTCATATACTACCAGTACCAGAGAGCATCACACAGAGACTGTTCTCCAACTTGTCATATATTACCAGTACCAGAGAGCATCACACAGAGACTATTCTCCAACTTGTCATATACTACCAGTACCAGAGAGCATCACACAGAGACTGTTCTCCAACTTGTCATATACTACCAATACCTGAGAGCATCACACAGAGACTGTTCTCCAACTTGTCATATACTACCAGTACCAGAGAGCATTACACAGAGACTGTTCTCCAACTTGTCATATACTACCAGTACCAGAGAGCATCACACAGAGACTGTTCTCCAACTTGTCATATACTACCAGTACCAGTGAGCATCACACAGAGACTGTTCTCCAACTTGTCATATACTCCCAGTACCAGAGAACATCACACAGATACTGTTCTCCAACTTGTCATATACTACCAGTACCAGAGAGCATCACACAGAGACTGTTCTCCAACTTGTCATATACTACCAGTACCAGAGAACATCACACAGAGACTGTTCTCCAACTTGTCATATACTACCAGTACCAGAGAGAATCACACAGAGACTGTTCTCCAACTTGTCATATACTACCAGTACCAGAGAGCATCACACAGAGACTGTTCTCCAACTTGTCATATACTACCAGTACCAGAGAACATCACACAGAGACTGTTCTCCAACTTGTCATATACTACCAGTACCAGAGAGCATCACAGAGAGACTATTCTCCAACTTGACATATACTACCAGTACCAGAGAGCATCACAGAGAGACTATTCTCCAACTTGTCATATACTACCAGTACCAGAGAGCATCACACAGAGACTGTTCTCCAACTTGTCATATACTACCAATACCTGAGAGCATCACACAGAGACTGTTCTCCAACTTGTCATATACTACCAGTACCAGAGAGCATCACAGAGAGACTATTCTCCAACTTGACATATACTACCAGTACCAGAGAGCATCACAGAGAGACTATTCTCCAACTTGTCATATACTACCAGTACCAGTGAGCATCACACAGAGACTGTTCTCCAACTTGTCATATACTCCCAGTACCAGAGAACATCACACAGATACTGTTCTCCAACTTGTCATATACTACCAGTACCAGAGAGCATCACACAGAGACTGTTCTCCAACTTGTCATATACTACCAGTACCAGAGAACATCACACAGAGACTGTTCTCCAACTTGTCATATACTACCAGTACCAGAGAGAATCACACAGAGACTGTTCTCCAACTTGTCATATACTACCAGTACCAGAGAGCATCACACAGAGACTGTTCTCCAACTTGTCATATACTACCAGTACCAGAGAACATCACACAGAGACTGTTCTCCAACTTGTCATATACTACCAGTACCAGAGAGCATCACAGAGAGACTATTCTCCAACTTGACATATACTACCAGTACCAGAGAGCATCACAGAGAGACTATTCTCCAACTTGTCATATACTACCAGTACCAGAGAGCATCACACAGAGACTGTTCTCCAACTTGTCATATACTACCAATACCTGAGAGCATCACACAGAGACTGTTCTCCAACTTGTCATATACTACCAGTACCAGAGAGCATCACAGAGAGACTATTCTCCAACTTGACATATACTACCAGTACCAGAGAGCATCACAGAGAGACTATTCTCCAACTTGTCATATACTACCAGTACCAGAGAGCATCACACAGAGACTGTTCTCCAACTTGTCATATACTACCAGTACCAGAGAGCATTACACAGAGACTGTTCTCCAACTTGTCATATACTACCAGTACCAGAGAGCATTACACAGAGACTGTTCTCCAACTTGTCATATACTACCAGTACCAGAGAGCATTACACAGAGACTGTTCTCCAACTTGTCATATACTACCAGTACCAGAGAGCATCACACAGAGACTGTTCTCCAACTTGTCATATACTACCAGTACCAGAGAGCATCACACAGAGACTGTTCTCCAACTTGTCATATACTACCAGTACCAGAGAGCATCACACAGAGACTGTTCTCCAACTTGTCATATACTACCAGTACCAGAGAACATCACACAGATACTGTTCTCCAACTTGTCATATACTACCAGTACCAGAGAGCATCACACAGAGACTGTTCTCCAACTTGTCATATACTACCAGTACCAGAGAACATCACACAGAGACTGTTCTCCAACTTGTCATATACTCCCAGTACCAGAGAACATCACACAGATACTGTTCTCCAACTTGTCATATACTACCAGTACCAGAGAGCATCACACAGAGACTGTTCTCCAACTTGTCATATACTACCAGTACCAGAGAACATCACACAGAGACTGTTCTCCAACTTGTCATATACTCCCAGTACCAGAGAGCATCACACAGAGACTGTTCTCCAACTTGTCATATACTACCAGTACCAGAGAGCATCACACAGAGACTATTCTCCAACTTGTCATATACTCCCAGTACCAGAGAACATCACACAGATACTGTTCTCCAACTTGTCATATACTACCAGTACCAGAGAGCATCACACAGAGACTGTTCTCCAACTTGTCATATACTACCAGTACCAGAGAACATCACACAGATACTGTTCTCCAACTTGTCATATACTCCCAGTACCAGAGAACATCACACAGAGACTGTTCTCCAACTTGTCATATACTCCCAGTACCAGAGAGCATCACACAGAGACTGTTCTCCAACTTGTCATATACTACCAGTACCAGAGAGCATCACACAGAGACTGTTCTCCAACTTGTCATATACTCCCAGTACCAGAGAACATCACACAGATACTGTTCTCCAACTTGTCATATACTACCAGTACCAGAGAGCATCACACAGAGACTGTTCTCCAACTTGTCATATACTACTAGTACCAGAGAGCATCGCACAGAGACTGTTCTCCAACTTGTCATATACTACCAGGTACCAGAGAGCATCACACAGATACTGTTCTCCAACTTGTCATATACTACCAGTACCAGAGAACATCACACAGAGACTGTTCTCCAACTTGTCATATACTACCAGTACCAGAGAGCATCACATAGAGACTGTTCTCCAACTTGTCATATTTTACCAGTACCAGAGAGCATCACACAGAGACTGTTCTCCAACTTGTCATATACTACCAGTACCAGAGAACATCACACAGAGACTGTTCTCCAACTTGTCATATACTACCAGTACCAGAGAGCATCACACAGAGACTGTTCTCCAACTTGTCATATACTACCAGTACCAGAGAACATCACACAGAGACTGTTCTCCAACTTGTCATATGCTACCAGTACCTGAGAGCATCACACAGAGA
Source organism: Ranitomeya imitator (assembly GCF_032444005.1). Classification (NCBI taxonomy): domain Eukaryota; kingdom Metazoa; phylum Chordata; class Amphibia; order Anura; family Dendrobatidae; genus Ranitomeya; species Ranitomeya imitator. The sequence goes on along the minus strand of NC_091284.1, from coordinate 49,355,625 downwards.
CTGTTCTCCAACTTGACATATACTACCAGGTACCAGAGAGCATCACACAGAGACTGTTCTCCAACTTGTCACATACTACCAGTACCAGAGAGCATCACACAGAGACTGTTCTCCAACTTGTCATATACTACCAGTACCAGAGAACATCACACAGAGACTGTTCTCCAACTTGTCATATGCTACCAGTACCAGAGAGCATCACACAGAGACTGTTCTCCAACTTGTCATATACTACCAGTACCAGAGAGCATCACACAGAGACTGTTCTCCAACTTGTCATATACTACCAGTACCAGAGAGCATCACACAGAGACTGTTCTCCAACTTAACATATACTACCAGGTACCAGAGAGCATCACACAGAGACTGTTCTCCAACTTGTCATATACTACCAGTACCAGAGAGCATGACACAGAGACTGTTCTCCAACTTGTCATATACTACCAGTACCAGAGAGCATCACACAGAGAGTGTTCTCCAACTTGTCATATACTACCAGGTACCAGAGAGCATCACACAGAGACTATTCTCCAACTTGACATAAACTACCAGGTACCAGAGAGCATCACACAGACACTGTTCTCCAACTTGTCATATACTACCAGGTACCAGAGAGCATCACACAGAGACTATTCTCCAACTTGTCATATACTACCTGTACCAGAGAGCATCACAAAGAGACTGTTCTCCAACTTGTCATATACTACCAGTACCAGAGAGCATCACACAGAGACTGTTCTCCAACTTGTCATATACTACCAGGTACCAGAGAGCATCACACAGAGACTGTTCTCCAACTTGTCATATACTACCAGTACCAGAGAGCATCACACAGAAACTGTTCTCCAACTTAACATATACTACCCGGTACCAGAGAGCATCACACAGAGACTGTTCTCCAACTTGTCATATACTACCAGGTACCAGAGAGCATCACACAGAGACTATTCTCCAACTTGTCATATACTACCAGTACCAGAGAGCGTCACACAGAGACTGTTCTCCAACTTGTCATATACTACCAGTACCAGAGAACATCACACAGAGACTGTTCTCCAACTTGTCATATACTACCAGTACCAGAGAACATCACACAGAGACTGTTCTCCAACTTGTCATATACTACCAGTACCAGAGAGCATCACACAGAGACTGTTCTCCAACTTGTCATATACTACCAGTACCAGAGAGCATCACACAGAGACTGTTCTCCATCTTGTCATATACTACCAGTACCAGAGAGCATCACACAGAGACTATTCTAAAACTTGTCATATACTACCAGTACCAGAGAGCATCACACAGAGACTGTTCTCCAACTTGTCATATACTACCAGTACCAGAGAGCATCACACAGAGACTATTCTAAAACTTGTCACATACTACCAGGAACCAGAGAGCATCACACAGAGACTGTTCTCCAACTTGTCATATACTACCAGTACCAGAGAGCATCACACAGAGACTGTTCTCCAACTTGTCATATACTACCAGTACCAGAGAGCATCACACAGAGACTGTTCTCCAACTTGTCATATACTACCGGTACCAGAGAGCATCACACAGAGACTGTTCTCCAACTTGTCATATACTACCAGTACCAGAGAACATCACACAGAGACTGTTCTCCAACTTGTCATATACTACCAGTACCAGAGAGCATCACACAGAGACTGTTCTCCAACTTGTCATATACTACCAGTACCAGAGAGCATCACACAGAGACTGTTCTCCAACTTGTCATATACTACCAGTACCAGAGAGCATCACACAGAGACTATTCTCCAACTTGTCATATACTACCAGTACCAGAGAGCATCACACAGAGACTGTTCTCCAACTTGTCATATACTACCAGTGCCAGAGAGCATCACACAGAGACTGTTCTCCAACTTGTCATATACTACCAGGAACCAGAGAGCATCACACAGAGACTGCTCTCCAACTTGTCATATACTACCAGTACCAGAGAGCATCACACAGAGACTGTTCTCCAACTTGTCATATACTACCAGGAACCAGAGAGCATCACACAGAGACTGTTCTCCAACTTGTCATATACTACCAGTACCAGAGAGCATCACACAGAGACTGTTCTCCAACTTGTCATATACTACCAGTACCAGAGAGCACCACACAGAGACTGTTCTCCAACTTGTCATATACTACCTGTACCAGAGAGGATCACAAAGAGACTGTTCTCCAACTTGTCATATACTACCAGTACCAGAGAGCATCACACAGAGACTGTTCTCCAACTTGTCATATACTACCAGGTACCAGAGAGCATCAAACAGATACTGTTCTCCAACTTGTCATATACTACCAGTACCAGAGAGCATCACACAGAGACTGTTCTCCAACTTGTCATATACTACTAGTACCAGAGAGCATCACACAGAGACTGTTCTCCAACTTGTCATATACTACCAGTACCAGAGAGCATCACAAAGAGACTGTTCTCCAATTTGTCATATACTACCAGTACCAGAGAGCATCACACAGAGACTGTTCTCCAACTTGTCATATACTACCAGTACCAGGGAGCATCACACAGAGACTGTTCTCCAACTTGTCATATATTACCAGTGCCAGAGAGCATCACACAGAGACTGTTCTCCAACTTGTCATATACTACCAGTACCAGAGAGCATCACACAGAGACTGTTCTCCAACTTGTCATATACTACCAGTACCAGAGAGCATCACACAGAGACTGTTCTCCAACTTGTCATATACTACCAGTACCAGAGAGCATCACACAGAGACTGTTCTCCAACTTGTCATATACTACCAGTACCAGAGAGCATCACACAGAGACTGTTCTCCAACTTGTCATATATTACCAGTACCAGAGAGCATCACACAGAGACTGTTCTCCAACTTGTCATATACTACCAGTACCAGAGAGCATCACACAGAGACTGTTCTCCAACTTGTCATATACTACCAGTACCAGAGAGCATTACACAGAGACTGTTCTCCAACTTGTCATATATTACCAGTGCCAGAGAGCATCACACAGAGACTGTTCTCCAACTTGTCATATACTACCAGTACCAGAGAACATCACACAGAGACTGTTCTCCAACTTGTCATATACTACCAGTACCAGAGAGCATCACACAGAGACTGTTCTCCAACTTGTCATATATTACCAGTACCAGAGAGCATCACACAGAGACTGTTCTCCAACTTGTCATATACTACCAGTACCAGAGAGCATCACACAGAGACTGTTCTCCAACTTGTCATATACTACCAGTACCAGAGAGCATCACACAGAGACTGTTCTCCAACTTGTCATATACTACCAGTACCAGAGAACATCACACAGAGACTGTTCTCCAACTTGTCATATGCTACCAGTACCTGAGAGCATCACACAGAGACTGTTCTCCAACTTGTCATATACTACCAGTACCAGAGAGCATCACACAGAGACTATTCTCCAACTTGTCATATACTACCAGTACCAGAGAGCATCACACAGAGACTGTTCTCCAACTTGTCATATACTACCAGTACCAGAGAACATCACACAGAGACTGTTCTCCAACTTGTCATATGCTACCAGTACCTGAGAGCATCACACAGAGACTGTTCTCCAACTTGTCATATACTACCAGTACCAGAGAGCATCACACAGAGACTGTTCTCCAACTTGTCATATACTACCAATACCTGAGAGCATCACACAGAGACTGTTCTCCAACTTGTCATATACTACCAGTACCAGAGAGCATCACACAGAGACTGTTCTCCAACATGTCATATACTACCAGTACCAGAGAGCATCACACAGAGACTGTTCTCCAACTTGTCATATACTACCAGTACCAGAGAGCATCACACAGAGACTGTTCTCCAACTTGTCATATACTACCAGTACCAGAGAACATCACACAGAGACTGTTCTCCAACTTGTCATATACTACCAGTACCAGAGAGCATCACAGAGAGACTATTCTCCAACTTGACATATACTACCTGTACCAGAGAGCATCGCACAGAGACTGTTCTCCAACTTGTCATATACTACCAGGTACCAGAGAGCATCACACAGATACTGTTCTCCAACTTGTCATATACTACCAGTACCAGAGAACATCACACAGAGACTGTTCTCCAACTTGTCATATACTACCAGTACCAGAGAGCATCACACAGAGACTGTTCTCCAACTTGTCATATACTACCAGTACCAGAGAGCATCACACAGAGACTGTTCTCCAACTTGTCATATACTACCAGTACCAGAGAACATCACACAGAGACTGTTCTCCAACTTGTCATATGCTACCAGTACCTGAGAGCATCACACAGAGACTGTTCTCCAACTTGACATATACTACCAGGTACCAGAGAGCATCACACAGAGACTGTTCTTCAACTTGTCACATACTACCAGTACCAGAGAGCATCACACAGAGACTGTTCTCCAACTTGTCATATACTACCAGTACCAGAGAACATCACACAGAGACTGTTCTCCAACTTGTCATATGCTACCAGTACCAGAGAGCATCACACAGAGTCTGTTCTCCAACTTGTCATATACTACCAGTACCAGAGAGCATTACACAGAGACTGTTCTCCAACTTGTCATATACTACCAGTACCAGAGAGCATCACACAGAGACTGTTCTCCAACTTGTCATATACTACCAGTACCAGAGAGCATCACACAGAGACTGTTCTCCAACTTGTCATATACTACCAGTACCAGAGAACATCACACAGAGACTGTTCTCCAACTTGTCATATACTACCAGTACCAGAGAGCATCACACAGAGACTGTTCTCCAACTTGACATATACTACCAGTGCCAGAGAGCATCACACAGAGACTGTTCTCCAACTTGTCATATACTACCAGTACCAGAGAACATCACACAGAGACTGTTCTCCAACTTGTCATATACGACCAGTACCAGAGAACATCACACAGAGACTGTTCTCCAACTTGTCATATGCTACCAGTACCTGAGAGCATCACACAGAGACTGTTCTCCAACTTGTCACATACTACCAGTACCAGAGAGCATCACACAGAGACTGTTCTCCAACTTGTCACATACTACCAGTACCAGAGAGCATCACAAAGAGACTGTTCTCCAACTTGTCATATACTACCAGGTACCAGAGAGCATCACACAGAGACTGTTCTCCAACTTGTCATATACTACTAGCACCAGAGAGCATCACACAGAGACTGTTCTCCAACTTGTCATATACTACCAGTACCAGAGAGCATCACAAAGAGACTGTTCTCCAACTTGTCATATACTACCAGTACCAGAGAGCATCACACAGAGACTGTTCTCCAACTTGTCATATACTACCAGTACCAGAGAGCATCACACAGAGACTGTTCTCCAACTTGTCACACACTACCAGTACCAGAGAGCATCACAAAGAGACTGTTCTCCAACTTGTCATATACTACCAGGTACCAGAGAGCATCACACAGAGACTGTTCTCCAACTTGTCACATACTACCAGTACCAGAGGGCATCACACAGAGACTGTTCTCCAACTTGTCATATACTACCAGTACCAGAGAGCATCACACAGAGACTATACTCCAACTTGTCATATACTACTAGCACCAGAGAGCATCACACAGAGACTGTTCTCCAACTTGTCATATACTACCAGTACCAGAGAGCATCACACAGAGACTGTTCTCCAACTTGTCATATACTACTAGCACCAGAGAGCATCACACAGAGACTGTTCTCCAACTTGTCATATACTACCAGTACCAGAGAGCATCACAGAGAGACTATTCTCCAACTTGACATATACTACCTGTACCAGAGAGCATCGCACAGAGACTGTTCTCCAACTTGTCATATACTACCAGGTACCAGAGAGCATCACACAGATACTGTTCTCCAACTTGTCATATACTACCAGTACCAGAGAGCATCACACAGAGACTGTTCTCCAACTTGTCATATACTACCAGTACCAGAGAGCATCACACAGAGACTGTTCTCCAACTTGTCATATACTACCAGGTACCAGAGAGCATCAAACAGATACTGTTGTCCAACTTGTCATATACTACCAGTACCAGAGAGCATCACACAGAGACTGTTCTCCAACTTGTCATATACTACTAGTACCAGAGAGTCTCACACAGAGACTGTTCTCCAACTTGTCATATACTACCAGTACCAGAGAGCATCACAAAGAGACTGTTCTCCAATTTGTCATATACTACCAGTACCAGAGAGCATCACACAGAGACTGTTCTCCAACTTGTCATATACTACCAGTACCAGAGAGCATCACACAGAGACTGTTCTCCAACTTGTCATATATTACCAGTACCAGAGAGCATCACAAAGAGACTGTTCTCCAATTTGTCATATACTACCAGTACCAGAGAGCATCACACAGAGACTGTTCTCCAACTTGTCATATATTACCAGTACCAGAGAGCATCACACAGAGACTGTTCTCCAACTTGTCATATACTACCAGTACCAGAGAGCATCACACAGAGACTGTTCTCCAACTTGTCATATACTACCAGTACCAGAGAGCATTACACAGAGACTGTTCTCCAACTTGTCATATATTACCAGTGCCAGAGAGCATCACACAGAGACTGTTCTCCAACTTGTCATATACTACCAGTACCAGAGAACATCACACAGAGACTGTTCTCCAACTTGTCATATACTACCAGTACCAGAGAGCATCACACAGAGACTGTTCTCCAACTTGTCATATATTACCAGTACCAGAGAGCATCACACAGAGACTGTTCTCCAACTTGTCATATATTACCAGTACCAGAGAACGTCACACAGAGACTGTTCTCCAACTTGTCATATACCACCAGTACCAGAGAGCATTACACAGAGACTGTTCTCCAACTTGTCATATACTACCAGTACCAGAGAGCATCACACAGAGACTGTTCTCCAACTTGTCATATATTACCAGTACCAGAGAGCATCACACAGAGACTGTTCTCCAACTTGTCATATATTACCAGTACCAGAGAACGTCACACAGAGACTGTTCTCCAACTTGTCATATACTACCAGTACCAGAGAGCATCACACAGAGACTGTTCTCCAACTTGTCATATATTACCAGTACCAGAGAACGTCACACAGAGACTGTTCTCCAACTTGTCATATACTACCAGTACCAGAGAGCATCACACAGAGACTGTTCTCCAACTTGTCATATACTACCAGTACCAGAGAGCATCACACAGAGACTGTTCTCCAACTTGTCATATATTACCAGTACCAGAGAGCATCACACAGAGACTGTTCTCCAACTTGTCATATATTACCAGTACCAGAGAACGTCACACAGAGACTGTTCTCCAACTTGTCATATACTACCAGTACCAGAGAGCATCACACAGAGACTGTTCTCCAACTTGTCATATACTACCAGTACCAGAGAGCATCACACAGAGACTGTTCTCCAACTTGTCATATATTACCAGTACCAGAGAACGTCACACAGAGACTGTTCTTCAACTTGTCACATACTACCAGTACCAGAGAGCATCACACAGAGACTGTTCTCCAACTTGTCATATACTACCAGTACCAGAGAACATCACACAGAGACTGTTCTCCAACTTGTCATATGCTACCAGTACCAGAGAGCATCACACAGAGTCTGTTCTCCAACTTGTCATATACTACCAGTACCAGAGAGCATTACACAGAGACTGTTCTCCAACTTGTCATATACTACCAGTACCAGAGAACGTCACACAGAGACTGTTCTCCAACTTGTCATATACTACCAGTACCAGAGAACATCACACAGAGACTGTTCTCCAACTTGTCATATACTACCAGTACCAGAGAGCATCACACAGAGACTGTTCTCCAACTTGACATATACTACCAGTGCCAGAGAGCATCACACAGAGACTGTTCTCCAACTTGTCATATACTACCAGTACCAGAGAACATCACACAGAGACTGTTCTCCAACTTGTCATATACGACCAGTACCAGAGAACATCACACAGAGACTGTTCTCCAACTTGTCATATGCTACCAGTACCTGAGAGCATCACACAGAGACTGTTCTCCAACTTGTCACATACTACCAGTACCAGAGAGCATCACACAGAGACTGTTCTCCAACTTGTCACATACTACCAGTACCAGAGAGCATCACAAAGAGACTGTTCTCCAACTTGTCATATACTACCAGGTACCAGAGAGCATCACACAGAGACTGTTCTCCAACTTGTCATATACTACTAGCACCAGAGAGCATCACACAGAGACTGTTCTCCAACTTGTCATATACTACCAGTACCAGAGAGCATCACAAAGAGACTATTCTCCAACTTGTCATATACTACCAGTACCAGAGAGCATCACACAGAGACTGTTCTCCAACTTGTCATATACTACCAGTACCAGAGAGCATCACACAGAGACTGTTCTCCAACTTGTCACACACTACCAGTACCAGAGAGCATCACAAAGAGACTGTTCTCCAACTTGTCATATACTACCAGGTACCAGAGAGCATCACACAGAGACTGTTCTCCAACTTGTCACATACTACCAGTACCAGAGGGCATCACACAGAGACTGTTCTCCAACTTGTCATATACTACCAGTACCAGAGAGCATCACACAGAGACTATACTCCAACTTGTCATATACTACTAGCACCAGAGAGCATCACACAGAGACTGTTCTCCAACTTGTCATATACTACCAGTACCAGAGAGCATCACACAGAGACTGTTCTCCAACTTGTCATATACTACTAGCACCAGAGAGCATCACACAGAGACTGTTCTCCAAATTGTCATATACTACCAGTACCAGAGAGCATCACACAGAGACTGTTCTCCAACTTGTCATATACTACCAGTTCCTGAGAGCATCACACAGAGACTGTTCTCCAACTTGTCATATACTACCAGTACCAGAGAGCATCACACAGAGACTGTTCTCCAACTTGTCATATACTACTAGCACCAGAGAGCATCACACAGAGACTGTTTTCCAACTTGTCATATACTACCAGTACCAGAGAACATCACACAGAGACTGTTCACCAACTTGTCATATACTACCAGTACCAGAGAGCATCACACAGAGACTGTTCTCCAAATTGTCATATAATACCAGTACCAGAGAGCATCACACAGAGACTGTTCTCCAACTTTTCACATACTACCAGTACCAGAGAGCATCACACAGAGACTGTTCTCCAACTTGTCATATACTACCAGTACCAGAGAGCATCACACAGAGACTGTTCTCCAACTTGTCATTTACTACCAGTACCAGAGAGCATCACAAAGAGACTGTTCTCCAACTTGTCATATACTACCAGTACCAGAGAGCATCACAAAGAGACTGTTCTCCAACTTGTCATATACTACCAGTACCAGAGAGCATCACACAGAGACTGTTCTCCAACTTGTCATTTACTACCAGTACCAGAGAGAATCACACAGAGACTGTTCTCCAACTTGTCATATACTACCAGTACCAGAGAGCATCACACAGAGACTGTTCTCCAACTTGTCATATACTACCAGTACCAGAGAGCATCACACAGAGACTGTTCTCCAACTTGTCATATACTACCAGTACCGGAGAGCATCACACAGAGACTGTTCTCCAACTTGTCATTTACTACCAGTACCAGTGAGCATCACACAGAGACTGTTCTCCAACTTGTCATATACTACCAGTACCAGAGAGCATCACACAGAGACTGTTCTCCAACTTGTCATATACTACCAGTACCAGAGAGCATCACAAAGAGACTGTTCTCCAACTTGTCATATACTACCAGTACCAGAGAACATCACACAGAGACTGTTCTCCAGCTTGTCATATATTACCAGTACCAGAGAGCATCACACAGAGACTGTTCTCCAACTTGTCATATACTACCAGTACCAGAGAGCATCACACAGAGACTGTTCTCCAACTTGTCATATACTACCAGTACCAGAGAGCATCACATAGAGACTGTTCTCCAACTTGTCATATACTACCAGTACCAGAGAGCATCACACAGAGACTGTTCTCCAACTTGTCATATACTACCAGTACCAGAGAGCATCACACAGAGTCTGTTCTCCAACTTGTCATATACTACCAGTACCAGATAGCATCACACAGAGACTGTTCTCCAACTTGTCATATACTACCAGTACCTGAGAGCATCACACAGAGACTGTTCTCCAACTTGACATATACTACCAGGTACCAGAGAGCATCACACAGAGACTGTTCTCCAACTTGTCATATACTACCAGTACCAGAGAACATCACACAGAGACTGTTCTCCAACTTGTCATATGCTACCAGTACCAGAGAGCATCACACAGAGACTGTTCTCCAACTTGACATATACTACCAGGTACCAGAGAGTATCACATAGAGACTGTTCTCCAACTTGTCACATACTACCAGTACCAGAGAGCATCACACAGAGACTGTTCTCCAACTTGTCATATACTACCAGTACCAGAGAGCATCACACAGAGTCTGTTCTCCAACTTGTCATATACTACCAGTACCAGAGAGCATCACACAGAGACTGTTCTCCAACTTGTCATATACTACCAGTACCAGAGAGCATCACAAAGAGACTGTTCTCCAACTTGTCATATACTACCAGTACCAGAGAGCATCACAAAGAGACTGTTCTCCAACTTGTCATACACTACCAGTACCAGAGAGCATCACACAGAGACTGTTCTCCAACTTGACATATACTACCAGGTACCAGAGAGCATCACACAGAGACTGTTCTCCAACTTGTCATATACTACCAGTACCAGAGAGCATCACACAGAGACTGTTCTCCAACTTGTCATATACTACCAGCACCAGAGAGCATCACACAGAGACTGTTCTCCAACTTGTCATATACTACCAGTACCAGAGAGCATCACACAGAGACTGTTCTCCAACTTGTCATATACTATCAGTACCAGAGAGCATCACACAGAGACTGTTCTCCAACTTGTCATATACTACCAGTACCAGAGAGCATCACACAGAGACTGTTCTCCAACTTGTCATATACTATCAGTACCAGAGAGCATCACACAGACACTGTTCTCCAACTTGTCATATACTACCAGTACCAGAGAGCATCACACAGAGACTGTTCTCCAACTTGTCATATACTACCAGTACCAGAGAGCATCACACAGAGACTGTTCTCCAACTTGTCATATACTACCAGTACCAGAGAGCATCACACAGAGACTGTTCTCCAACTTGTCACATACTACCAGTACCAGAGAGCATCACACAGAGACTGTTCTCCAACTTGTCATATACTACCAGTACCTGAGAGCATCACACAGAGACTGTTCTCCAACTTGACATATACTACCAGGTACCAGAGAGCATCACACAGAGACTGTTCTCCAACTTGTCATATACTACTAGCACCAGAGCATCACACAGAGACTGTTCTCCAACTTGTCATATACTACCAGTACCAGAGAGCATCACACAGAGACTGTTCTCCAACATGTCATATACTACCAGTACCAGAGAGCATCACAAAGAGACTGTTCTCCAACTTGTCATATACTACCAGTATCAGAGAGCATCACAAAGAGACTGTTCTCCAACTTGTCATATACTACCAGTACCAGAGAGCATCACAAAGAGACTGTTCTCCAACTTGTCATATACTACCAGTACCAGAGAGCATCACACAGAGACTGTTCTCCAACTTGTCATATACTACCAGTACCAGAGAGCATCACACAGAGACTGTTCTCCAACTTGTCATTTACTACCAGTACCAGAGAGCATCACAAAGAGACTGTTCTCCAACTTGTCATATACTACCAGTACCAGAGAGCATCACAAAGAGACTGTTCTCCAACTTGTCATATACTACCAGTACCAGAGAGCATCACACAGAGACTGTTCTCCAACTTGTCATTTACTACCAGTACCAGAGAGAATCACACAGAGACTGTTCTCCAACTTGTCATATACTACCAGTACCAGAGAGCATCACACAGAGACTGTTCTCCAACTTGTCATATACTACCAGTACCGGAGAGCATCACAAAGAGACTGTTCTCCAACTTGTCATTTACTACCAGTACCAGTGAGCATCACACAGAGACTGTTCTCCAACTTGTCATATACTACCAGTACCAGAGAGCATCACAAAGAGACTGTTCTCCAACTTGTCATATACTACCAGTACCAGAGAACATCACACAGAGACTGTTCTCCAGCTTGTCATATACTACCAGTACCAGAGAGCATCACACAGAGACTGTTCTCCAACTTGTCATATTCTACGAGTACCAGAGAGCATCACACAGAGACTGTTCTCCAACTTGTCATATACTACCAGTACCAGAGAGCATCACACAGAGACTGTTCTCCAACTTTTTATATACTACCAGTACCAGATAACATCACACAGAGACTGTTCTCCAACTTGTCATATACTACCAGTACCAGATACCATCACACAGAGACTGTTCTCCAACTTGTCATTTACTACCAGTACCAGTGAGCATCACACAGAGACTGTTCTCCAACTTGTCATATACTACTAGTACCAGAGAGCATCACACAGAGACTGTTCTCCAACTTGTCATATACTACCAGTACCAGAGAGCATCACACAGAGACTGTTCTCCAACTTGTCATATACTACCAGTACCAGAGAGCATCACACAGAGACTGTTCTCCAACTTTTTATATACTACCAGTACCAGATAACATCACACAGAGACTGTTCTCCAACTTGTCATATACTACCAGTACCAGATACCATCACACAGAGACTGTTCTCCAACTTGTCATTTACTACCAGTACCAGTGAGCATCACACAGAGACTGTTCTCCAACTTGTCATATACTACTAGTACCAGAGAGCATCACACAGAGACTGTTCTCCAACTTGTCATTTACTACCAGTACCAGAGAGTATCACACAGAGACTGTTCTCCAACTAGTCATATACTACCAGTACCAGAGAGCATCACACAGAGACTGTTCTCCAACTTGTCATTTACTACCAGTACCAGAGAGCATCACACAGAGACTGTTCTCCAACTTGTCATATACTACCAGTACCAGAGAGCATCACACAGAGACTATTCTCCAACTTGTCATATACTACCAGTACCAGAGAGCATCACACAGAGACTGATCTCCAACTTGTCATATACTACCAGTACCAGAGAACATCACACAGATACTGTTCTCCAACTTGTCATATACTACCAGTACCAGAGAACATCACACAGAGACTGTTCTCCAACTTGTCATATACTACCAGTACCAGAGAGCATCACAGAGAGACTATTCTCCAACTTGACATATACTACCTGTACCAGAGAGCATCACACAGAGACTGTTCTCCAACTTGTCATATACTACCAGGTACCAGAGAGCATCACACAGAGACTATTCTCCAACTTGTCATATACTACCTGTACCAGAGAGCATCACAAAGAGACTGTTCTCCAACTAGTCATATACTACCAGTACCAGAGAGCATCACACAGAGACTGTTCTCCAACTTGTCATATACTACCTGTACCAGAGAGCATCACACAGAGACTGTTCTCCAACTTGTCATATACTACCAGGTACCAGAGAGCATCACACAGATACTGTTCTCCAACTTGTCATATACTACCAGTACCAGAGAGCATCACACAGAGACTGTTCTCCAACTTGTCATATACTACCAGGTAATAGAGAGCATCACACAGAGACTGTTCTCCAACTTGTCATATACTACCAGGTACCAGAGAGCATCACACAGAGACTATTCTCAAATTGTCATATACTACCAGTACCAGAGAGCATTACACAGAGTCTGTTCTCCAACTTGTCATATACTACCAGTGCCAGAGAGCATCACACAGAGACTGTTCTCCAACTTGTCATATACTACCAGTACCAGAGAACATCACACAGAGACTGTTCTCCAACTTGTCATATACTACCAGTACCAGAGAGCATCACACAGAGACTGTTCTCCAACTTGTCATATACTACCAGTACCAGAGAACATCACACAGAGACTGTTCTCCAACTTGTCATATACTACCAGTACCAGAGAGCATCACACAGAGACTGTTCTCCAACTTGTCATATACTACCAGTACCAGAGAACATCACACAGAGACTGTTCTCCAACTTGTCATATGCTACCAGTACCTGAGAGCATCACACAGAGACTGTTCTCCAACTTGACATATACTACCAGGTACCAGAGAGCATCACACAGAGACTGTTCTCCAACTTGTCACATACTACCGGTACCAGAGAGCATCACACAGAGACGGTTCTCCAACTTGTCATATACTACCAGTACCAGAGAGCATCACACAGAGTCTGTTCTCCAACTTGTCATATACTACCAGTACCAGAGAGCATTACACAGAGACTGTTCTCCAACTTGTCATATACTACCAGTACCAGAGAACGTCACACAGAGACTGTTCTCCAACTTGTCATATACTACCAGTGCCAGAGAGCATCACACAGAGACTGTTCTCCAACTTGTCATATACTACCAGTACCAGAGAGCATCACACAGAGGCTGTTCTCCAACTTGTCATATACTACCAGTACCAGAGAGCATCACACAGAGACTGTTCTCCAACTTGTCATATACTACCAGTACCAGAGAGCATCACACAGAGACTGTTCTCCAACTTGTCATATACTACCAGTACCAGAGAACATCACACAGAGACTGTTCTCCAACTTGTCATATACTACCAGTACCAGAGAGCATCACACAGAGTCTGTTCTCCAACTTGTCATATACTACCAGTACCAGAGAACGTCACACAGAGACTGTTCTCCAACTTGTCATATACTACCAGTACCAGAGAACATCACACAGAGACTGTTCTCCAACTTGTCATATGCTACCAGTACCTGAGAGCATCACACAGAGACTGTTCTCCAACTTGTCATATATTACCAGTACCAGATAGCATCACACAGAGACTGTTCTCCAACTTGACATATACTACCAGTACCAGAGAGCATCACACAGAGACTGTTCTCCAACTTGTCATATACTACCAGTACCAGAGAGCATCACACAGAGACTGTTCTCCAACTTGTCATATACTACCAGTACCAGAGAGCATCACAAAGAGACTGTTCTCCAACTTGTCATATACTACCAGTACCAGAGAGCATCACACAGAGACTGTTCTCCAACTTGTCATATACTACCAGTACCAGAGAGCATCACACAGAGTCTGTTCTCCAACTTGTCATATACTACCAGTACCAGATAGCATCACACAGAGACTGTTCTCCAACTTGTCATATACTACCAGTACCTGAGAGCATCACACAGAGACTGTTCTCCAACTTGACATATACTACCAGGTACCAGAGAGCATCACACAGAGACTGTTCTCCAACTTGTCATATACTACCAGTACCAGAGAACATCACACAGAGACTGTTCTCCAACTTGTCATATGCTACCAGTACCTGAGAGCATCACACAGAGACTGTTCTCCAACTTGACATATACTACCAGGTACCAGAGAGTATCACACAGAGACTGTTCTCCAACTTGTCATATACTACCAGTACCAGAGAGCATCACAAAGAGACTGTTCTCCAACTTGTCATATACTACCAGTACCAGAGAGCATCACAAAGAGACTGTTCTCCAACTTGTCATACACTACCAGTACCAGAGAGCATCACACAGAGACTGTTCTCCAACTTGACATATACTACCAGGTACCAGAGAGCATCACACAGAGACTGTTCTCCAACTTGTCATATACTACCAGTACCAGAGAGCATCACACAGAGACTGTTCTCCAACTTGTCATATACTACCAGTACCAGAGAGCATCACACAGAGACTGTTCTCCAACTTGTCATATACTACCAGTACCAGAGAGCATCACACAGAGACTGTTCTCCAACTTGTCATATACTATCAGTACCAGAGAGCATCACACAGAGACTGTTCTCCAACTTGTCATATACTACCAGTACCAGAGAGCATCACACAGAGACTGTTCTCCAACTTGTCATATACTATCAGTACCAGAGAGCATCACACAGAGTCTGTTCTCCAACTTGTCATATACTATCAGTACCAGAGAGCATCACACAGAGACTGTTCTCCAACTTGTCATATACTACCAGTACCAGAGAGCATCACACAGAGACTGTTCTCCAACTTGTCATATACTATCAGTACCAGAGAGCATCACACAGAGACTGTTCTCCAACTTGTCATATACTACCAGTACCTGAGAGCATCACACAGAGACTGTTCTCCAACTTGACATATACTACCAGGTACCAGAGAGCATCACACAGAGACTGTTCTCCAACTTGTCATATACTACTAGCACCAGAGCATCACACAGAGACTGTTCTCCAACTTGTCATATACTACCAGTACCAGAGAGCATCACACAGAGACTGTTCTCCAACATGTCATATACTACCAGTACCAGAGAGCATCACAAAGAGACTGTTCTCCAACTTGTCATATACTACCAGTATCAGAGAGCATCACAAAGAGACTGTTCTCCAACTTGTCATATACTACCAGTACGAGAGAGCATCACAAAGAGACTGTTCTCCAACTTGTCATATACTACCAGT
This sequence comes from Ranitomeya imitator, assembly GCF_032444005.1. Classification (NCBI taxonomy): domain Eukaryota; kingdom Metazoa; phylum Chordata; class Amphibia; order Anura; family Dendrobatidae; genus Ranitomeya; species Ranitomeya imitator. The sequence continues at coordinate 49,338,979 of NC_091284.1, read as the reverse complement.
ACCAGAGAGCATCACACAGAGACTGTTCTCCAACTTGTCATATACTACCAGTACCAGAGAGCATCACACAGAGACTGTTCTCCAACTTGTCATATACTACCAGTACCAGAGAGCATCACAAAGAGACTGTTCTCCAACTTGTCATATACTACCAGGTACCAGAGAGCATCACACAGAGACTGTTCTCCAACTTGTCATATACTACTAGCACCAGAGAGCATCACACAGAGACTGTTCTCCAACTTGTCACATACTACCAGTACCAGAGAGCATCACACAGAGACTATTCTCCAACTTGTCACATACTACCAGTACCAGAGAGCATCACAAAGAGACTGTTCTCCAACTTGTCATATACTACCAGGTACCAGAGAGCATCACACAGAGACTGTTCTCCAACTTGTCACATACTACCAGTACCAGAGAGCATCACAAAGAGACTGTTCTCCAACTTGTCATATACTACCAGTACCAGAGAGCATCACACAGAGACTATTCTCCAACTTGTCATATACTAATAGCACCAGAGAGCATCACACAGAGACTGTTCTCCAACTTGTCATATACTACCAGTACCAGAGAGCATCACACAGAGACTGTTCTCCAACTTGTCATATACTAATAGCACCAGAGAGCATCACACAGAGACTGTTCTCCAACTTGTCATATACTACCAGTACCAGAGAGCATCACACAGAGACTGTTCTCCAACTTGTCATATACTACCAGTTCCTGAGAGCATCACACAGAGACTGTTCTCCAACTTGTCATATACTACTAGCACCAGAGAGCATCACACAGAGACTGTTCTCCAACTTGTCATATACTACCAGTACCAGAGAACATCACACAGAGACTGTTCTCCAATTTGTCATATACTACCAGTACCAGAGAGCATCACACAGAGACTGTTCTCCAAATTGTCATATAATACCAGTACCAGAGAGCATCACACAGAGACTGTTCTCCAACTTTTCACATACTACCAGTACCAGAGAGCATCACACAGAGACTGTTCTCCAACTTGTCATATACTACCAGTACCAGAGAGCATCACACAGAGACTGTTCTCCAACTTTTCACATACTACCAGTACCAGAGAGCATCACACAGAGACTGTTCTCCAACTTGTCATATACTACCAGTACCAGAGAGAATCACACAGAGACTGTTCTCCAACTTGTCATTTACTACCAGTACCAGAGAGCATCACACAGAGACTGTTCTCCAACTTGTCATATACTACCAGTACCGGAGAGCATCACACAGAGACTGTTCTCCAACTTGTTATATACTACCAGTACCGGAGAGCATCACACAGAGACTGTTCTCCAACTTGTCATATACTACCAGTACCAGAGAACATCACACAGAGACTGTTCTCCAACTTGTCATATACTACCAGTACCAGAGAACATCACACAGAGACTGTTCTCCAACTTGTCATATACTACCAGTACCAGAGAGCATCACACAGAGACTGTTCTCCAACTTGTCATATACTACCAGTACCAGAGAGCATCACACAGAGACTGTTCTCCAACTTGTCATATACTACCAGTACCGGAGAGCATCACACAGAGACTGTTCTCCAACTTGTCATTTACTACCAGTACCAGAGAGAATCACACAGAGACTGTTCTCCAACTTGTTATATACTACCAGTACCAGATAACATCACACAGAGACTGTTCTCCAACTTGTCATATACTACCAGTACCAGAGAGCATCACACAGAGACTGTTCTCCAACTTGTCATATACTACCAGTACCAGAGAGCATCACACAGAGACTGTTCTCCAACTTGTCATATACTACCAGTACCAGAGAGCATCACACAGAGACTGTTCTCCAACTTGTCATATACTACCAGTACCGGAGAGCATCACACAGAGACTGTTCTCCAACTTGTCATTTACTACCAGTACCAGAGAGAATCACACAGAGACTGTTCTCCAACTTGTTATATACTACCAGTACCAGATAACATCACACAGAGACTGTTCTCCAACTTGTCATATACTACCAGTACCAGAGAGCATCACACAGAGACTGTTCTCCAACTTGTCATATACTACCAGTACCGGAGAGCATCACACAGAGACTGTTCTCCAACTTGTCATTTACTACCAGTACCAGTGAGCATCACACAGAGACTGTTCTCCAACTTGTCATATACTACCAGTACCAGAGAGCATCACACAGAGACTGTTCTCCAACTTGTCATATACTACCAGTACCAGAGAACATCACACAGAGACTGTTCTCCAGCTTGTCATATACTACCAGTACCAGAGAGCATCACACAGAGACTGTTCTCCAACTTGTCATATTCTACCAGTACCAGAGAGCATCACACAGAGACTGTTCTCCAACTTGTCATATACTACCAGTACCAGAGAACATCACACAGAGTCTGTTCTCCAACTTGTCATATACTACCAGTACCAGATAGCATCACACAGAGACTGTTCTCCAACTTGTCATATACTACCAGTACCAGAGAGCATCACACAGAGACTGTTCTCCAACTTGTCATATGCTACCAGTACCTGAGAGCATCACACAGAGACTGTTCTCCAACTTGACATATACTACCAGTACCAGAGAGCATCACAAAGAGACTGTTCTCCAACTTGTCATATACTACCAGTACCAGAGAGCATCACACAGAGTCTGTTCTCCAACTTGTCATATACTACCAGTACCAGAGAGCATCACACAGAGACTGTTCTCCAACTTGTCATATACTACCAGTACCAGAGAGTATCACACAGAGACTGTTCTCCAACTTGTCACATACTACCAGTATGAGAGAGCATCACACAGAGACTGTTCTCCAACTTGTCACATACTACCAGTACCAGAGAGCATCACACAGAGTCTGTTCTCCAACTTGTCATATACTACCAGTACCAGAGAGCATCACACAGAGACTGTTCTCCAACTTGTCATATACTACCAGTACCAGAGAGCATCACAAAGAGACTGTTCTCCAACTTGTCATATACTACCAGTACCAGAGAGCATCACAAAGAGACTGTTCTCCAACTTGTCATACACTACCAGTACCAGAGAGCATCACACAGAGACTGTTCTCCAACTTGACATATACTACCAGGTACCAGAGAGCATCACACAGAGACTGTTCTCCAACTTGTCATATACTACCAGTACCAGAGAGCATCACACAGAGACTGTTCTCCAACTTGTCATATACTACCAGTACCGGAGAGCATCACACAGAGACTGTTCTCCAACTTGTCATTTACTACCAGTACCAGTGAGCATCACACAGAGACTGTTCTCCAACTTGTCATATACTACCAGTACCAGAGAGCATCACACAGAGACTGTTCTCCAACTTGTCATATACTACCAGTACCAGAGAACATCACACAGAGACTGTTCTCCAGCTTGTCATATACTACCAGTACCAGAGAGCATCACACAGAGACTGTTCTCCAACTTGTCATATTCTACCAGTACCAGAGAGCATCACACAGAGACTGTTCTCCAACTTGTCATATACTACCAGTACCAGAGAACATCACACAGAGTCTGTTCTCCAACTTGTCATATACTACCAGTACCAGATAGCATCACACAGAGACTGTTCTCCAACTTGTCATATACTACCAGTACCAGAGAGCATCACACAGAGACTGTTCTCCAACTTGTCATATGCTACCAGTACCTGAGAGCATCACACAGAGACTGTTCTCCAACTTGACATATACTACCAGTACCAGAGAGCATCACAAAGAGACTGTTCTCCAACTTGTCATATACTACCAGTACCAGAGAGCATCACACAGAGTCTGTTCTCCAACTTGTCATATACTACCAGTACCAGAGAGCATCACACAGAGACTGTTCTCCAACTTGTCATATACTACCAGTACCAGAGAGTATCACACAGAGACTGTTCTCCAACTTGTCACATACTACCAGTACGAGAGAGCATCACACAGAGACTGTTCTCCAACTTGTCATATACTACCAGTACCAGAGAGCATCACACAGAGTCTGTTCTCCAACTTGTCATATACTACCAGTACCAGAGAGCATCACACAGAGACTGTTCTCCAACTTGTCATATACTACCAGTACCAGAGAGCATCACACAGAGACTGTTCTCCAACTTGTCATATACTACCAGTACCAGAGAGCATCACAAAGAGACTGTTCTCCAACTTGTCATATACTACCAGTACCAGAGAGCATCACAAAGAGACTGTTCTCCAACTTGTCATACACTACCAGTACCAGAGAGCATCACACAGAGACTGTTCTCCAACTTGACATATACTACCAGGTACCAGAGAGCATCACACAGAGACTGTTCTCCAACTTGTCATATACTACCTTTACCAGAGAGCATCACACAGAGACTGTTCTCCAACTTGTCATATACTATCAGTACCAGAGAGCATCACACAGAGACTGTTCTCCAACTTGTCATATACTACCAGTACCAGAGAGCATCACACAGAGACTGTTCTCCAACTTGTCATATACTATCAGTACCAGAGAGCATCACACAGAGACTGTTCTCCAACTTGTCATATACTACCAGTACCAGAGAGCATCACACAGAGACTGTTCTCCAACTTGTCATATACTACCAGTACCAGAGAGCATCACACAGAGACTGTTCTCCAACTTGTCATATACTACCAGTACCAGAGAGCATCACACAGAGACTGTTCTCCAACTTGTCACATACTACCAGTACCAGAGAGCATCACAAAGAGACTGTTCTCCAACTTGTCATATACTACCAGTACCAGAGAACATCACACAGAGACTGTTCTCCAACTTGTCATATACTACCAGTACCAGAGAACATCACACAGAGACTGTTCTCCAACTTGACATATACTACCAGTACCTGAGAGCATCACACAGAGACTGTTCTCCAACTTGACATATACTACCAGGTACCAGAGAGCATCACACAGAGACTGTTCTCCAACTTGTCATATACTACTAGCACCAGAGAGCATCACACAGAGACTGTTCTCCAACTTGTCATATACTACCAGTACCAGAGAGCATCACACAGTGACTGTTCTCCAACTTGTCATATACTACCAGTACCAGAGAGCATCACAAAGAGACTGTTCTCCAACTTGTCATATACTACCAGTATCAGAGAGCATCACAAAGAGACTGTTCTCCAACTTGTCATATACTACCAGTACCAGAGAGCATCACAAAGAGACTGTTCTCCAACTTGTCATATACTACCAGTACCAGAGAGCATCACACAGAGACTGTTCTCCAACTTGTCATATACTACCAGTACCAGAGAGCATCACACAGAGACTGTTCTCCAACTTGTCACATACTACCAGTACCAGAGAACATCACAAAGAGACTGTTCTCCAACTTTTCATATACTACCAGGTACCAGAGAGCATCACACAGAGACTGTTCTCCAACTTGTCATATACTACTAGCACCAGAGAGCATAACACAGAGACTGTTCTCCAACTTGTCACATACTACCAGTACCAGAGAGCATCACACAGAGACTATTCTCCAACTTGTCACATACTACCAGTACCAGAGAGCATCACAAAGAGACTGTTCTCCAACTTGTCATATACTACCAGGTACCAGAGAGCATCACACAGAGACTGTTCTCCAACTTGTCATATACTACTAGCACCAGAGAGCATCACACAGAGACTGTTCTCCAACTTGTCATATACTACCAGTACCAGAGAGCATCACACAGAGACTATTCTCCAACTTGTCATATACTACTAGCACCAGAGAGCATCACACAGAGACTGTTCTCCAACTTGTCATATACTACCAGTACCAGAGAGCATCACACAGAGACTGTTCTCCAACTTGTCATATACTACTAGCACCAGAGAGCATCACACAGAGACTGTTCTCCAACTTGTCATATACTACCAGTACCAGAGAGCATCACACAGAGACTGTTCTCCAACTTGTCATATACTACTAGCACCAGAGAGCATCACACAGAGACTGTTCTCCAACTTGTCATATACTACCAGTACCAGAGAACATCACACAGAGACTGTTCTCCAACTTGTCATATACTACCAGTACCAGAGAGCATCACACAGAGACTGTTCTCCAAATTGTCATATAATACCAGTACCAGAGAGCATCACACAGAGACTGTTCTCCAACTTTTCACATACTACCAGTACCAGAGAGCATCACACAGAGACTGTTCTCCAACTTGTCATATACTACCAGTACCAGAGAGCATCACACAGAGACTGTTCTCCAACTTGTCATTTACTACCAGTACCAGAGAGAATCACACAGAGACTGTTCTCCAACTTGTTATATACTACCAGTACCAGAGAGCATCACACAGAGACTGTTCTCCAACTTGTCATATACTACCAGTACCAGAGAGCATCACACAGAGACTGTTCTCCAACTTGTCATATACTAACAGTACCGGAGAGCATCACACAGAGACTGTTCTCCAACTTGTCATTTACTACCAGTACCAGAGAGAATCACACAGAGACTGTTCTCCAACTTGTCATATACTACCAGTACCAGATAACATCACACAGAGACTGTTCTCCAACTTGTCATATACTACCAGTACCAGAGAGCATCACACAGAGACTGTTCTCCAACTTGTCATATACTACCAGTACCGGAGAGCATCACACAGAGACTGTTCTCCAACTTGTCATTTACTACCAGTACCAGTGAGCATCACACAGAGACTGTTCTCCAACTTGTCATATACTACCAGTACCAGAGAGCATCACACAGAGACTGTTCTCCAACTTGTCATATACTACCAGTACCAGAGAACATCACACAGAGACTGTTCTCCAACTTGTCATATACTACCAGTACCAGAGAGCATCACACAGAGACTGTTCTCCAACTTGTCATATTCTACCAGTACCAGAGAGCATCACACAGAGACTGTTCTCCAACTTGTCATATACTACCAGTACCAGAGAGCATCACACAGAGACTGTTCTCCAACTTGTTATATACTACCAGTACCAGATAACATCACACAGAGACTGTTCTCCAACTTGTCATATACTACCAGTACCAGATACCATCACACAGAGACTGTTCTCCAACTTGTCATTTAATACCAGTACCAGTGAGCATCACACAGAGACTGTTCTCCAACTTGTCATATACTACTAGTACCAGAGAGCATCACACAAAGACTGTTCTCCAACTTGTCATATACTACCAGTACCAGAGAGCATCACACAGAGACTGTTCCCCAACTTGTCATTTACTACCAGTACCAGAGAGTATCACACAGAGACTGTACTCCAACTTGTCATTTACTACCAGTACCAGTGAGCATCACACAGAGACTGTTCTCCAACTTGTCATATACTACCAGTACCAGTGAGCATCACACAGAGACTGTTCTCCAACTTGTCATTTACTACCAGTACCAGTGAGCATCACACAGAGACTGTTCTCCAACTTGTCATTTACTAGCAGTACCAGTGAGCATCACACAGAGACTGTTCTCCAACTTTTCATATACTACCAGTACCAGTGAGCATCACACAGAGACTGTTCTCCAACTTGTCATTTACTACCAGTACCAGTGAGCATCACACAGAGACTGTTCTCCAACTTGTCATTTACTACCAGTACCAGTGAGCATCACACAGAGACTGTTCTCCAACTTGTCATTTACTAGCAGTACCAGTGAGCATCACACAGAGACTGTTCTCCAACTTGTCATTTACTACCAGTACCAGTGAGCATCACACAGAGACTGTTCTCCAACTTGTCATTTACTACCAGTACCAGAGAGTATCACACAGAGACTGTACTCCAACTTGTCATATACTACCAGTACCAGATAGCATCACACAGAGACTGTTCTCCAACTTGTCATATACTACCAGTACCAGAGAGCATCACACAGAGACTGTTCTCCAACTTGTCATATACTACCAGTACCAGTGAGCATCACACAGAGACTGTTCTCCAACTTGTCATTTACTACCAGTACCAGAGAGCATCACACAGAGACTGTTCTCCAACTTGTCATATACTACCAGTACCAGTGAGCATCACACAGAGACTGTTCTCCAACTTGTCATTTACTACCAGTACCAGTGAGCATCACACAGAGACTGTTCTCCAACTTGTCATATACTACCAGTACCAGAGAGCATCACACAGAGACTATTCTCCAACTTGTCATATACTACCAGTACCAGAGAGCATCACACAGAGACTGTTCTCCAACTTGTCATTTACTAGCAGTACCAGTGAGCATCACACAGAGACTGTTCTCCAACTTGTCATATACTACCAGTACCAGTGAGCATCACACAGAGACTGTTCTCCAACTTGTCATTTACTAGCAGTACCAGTGAGCATCACACAGAGACTGTTCTCCAACTTGTCATTTACTACCAGTACCAGTGAGCATCACACAGAGACTGTTCTCCAACTTGTCATATACTACCAGTACCAGAGAGTATCACACAGAGACTGTACTCCAACTTGTCATATACTACCAGTACCAGATAGCATCACACAGAGACTGTTCTCCAACTTGTCATATACTACCAGTACCAGAGAGTATCACACAGAGACTGTACTCCAACTTGTCATATACTACCAGTACCAGAGAGCATCACACAGAGACTGTTCTCCAACTTGTCATATACTACCAGTACCAGAGAGCATCACACAGAGACTGTTCTCCAACTTGTCATATACTACCAGTACCAGAGAGCATCACACAGAGACTGTTCTATAACTTGTCATATACTACCAGTACCTGAGAGCATCACACAGAGACTGTTCTCCAACTTGTCATATACTACCAGTACCAGAGAGCATCACACAGAGACTGTTCTCCAACTTGTCACATAGTACTAGTACCAGAGACCATTACACAGAGACTGTTCTCCAACTTGTCATATACTACCAGTACCAGAGAGCATCACACAGAGACTGTTCTCCAACTTGTCACATACTACCATTACCAGAGAGCGTCACACACAGAGACTGTTCTCCAACTTGTCATATACTACCAGTACCAGAGAGCATCACACAGAGACTGTTCTCCATCTTGTCATATACTACCATTGCAAGAGAGCATCACACAGAGACTGTTCTCCAACTTGTCATATACTACCAGTACCAGATAGCATCACACAGAGACTGTTCTCCAACTTGTCATATACTACCAGTACCAGAGAGCATCACACAGAGACTGTTCTCCAACTTGTCATATACTACCAGTACCAGAGAGCATCACACAGAGACTGTTCTCCATCTTGTCATATACTACCATTGCAAGAGAGCATCACACAGAGACTGTTCTCCAACTTGTCATATACTACCAGTACCAGATAGCATCACACAGAGACTGTTCTCCAACTTGTCATATACTACCAGTACCAGAGAGCATCACACAGAGACTGTTCTCCAACTTGTCATATACTACCAGTACCAGAGAGCATTACACACAGACTGTTCTCCAACTTGTCATATACTACCAGTACCAGAGAGCATCACACAGAGTCTGTTCTCCAACTTGTCATTTACTACCAGTACCAGAGAGCATCACACAGAGACTGTTCTCCAACTTGTCATATACTACCAGTACCAGAGAGCATCACACACAGACTGTTCTCCAACTTGTCATATACTACCAGTACCAGAGAGCATCACACAGAGACTGTTCTCCAACTTGTCATATACTACCAGTACCAGAGAGCATCACACAGAGACTGTTCTCCAACTTGTCACATACTACCAGTACCAGAGAGCATCACACAGAGACTGTTCTCCAACTTGTCATATACTACCAGTACCAGAGAGCATCACAGAGACTGTTCTCCATCTTGTCATATGCTACCATTGCCAGAGAGCATCACACAGAGACTGTTCTCCAACTTGTCATATATTACCAGTACCAGAGAGCACCACACAAAGACTGTTCTCCAACTTGTCATATACTACCAGTACCAGAGAGCATCACACAGAGACTGTTCTCCAACTTGTCATATACTACCAGTACCAGAGAGCATCACACAGAGACTGTTCTCCAACTTGTCATATACTACCAGTACCAGATAGCATCACACAGAGACTGTTCTCCAACTTGTCGTATATTACCAGTACCAGAGAGCATCACACAGAGACTGTTCTCCAACTTGTCATATACTACCAGTACCAGAGAGCATCACACAGAGACCGTTCTCCAACTTGTCATATACTACCAGTACCAGAGAGCATCACACAGAGACCGTTCTCCAACTTGTCATATACTACCAGTACCAGAGAGCATCACACAGAGACTGTTCTCCAACTTGTCATTTACTACCAGTACCAGTGAGCATCACACAGAGACTGTTCTCCAACTTGTCATTTACTAGCAGTACCAGTGAGCATCACACAGAGACTGTTCTCCAACTTGTCATATACTACCAGTACCAGTGAGCATCACACAGAGACTGTTCTCCAACTTGTCATTTACTACCAGTACCAGTGAGCATCACACAGAGACTGTTCTCCAACTTGTCATTTACTACCAGTACCAGTGAGCATCACACAGAGACTGTTCTCCAACTTGTCATTTACTAGCAGTACCAGTGAGCATCACACAGAGACTGTTCTCCAACTTGTCATTTACTACCAGTACCAGTGAGCATCACACAGAGACTGTTCTCCAACTTGTCATTTACTACCAGTACCAGATAGCATCACACAGAGACTGTTCTCCAACTTGTCATATACTACCAGTACCAGATAGCATCACACAGAGACTGTTCTCCAACTTGTCATATACTACCAGTACCAGAGAGCATCACACAGAGACTGTTCTCCAACTTGTCATATACTACCAGTACCAGAGAGCATCACACAGAGACTGTTCTCCAACTTGTCATATACTACCAGTACCAGAGAGCATCACACAGAGACTGTTCTATAACTTGTCATATACTACCAGTACCTGAGAGCATCACACAGAGACTGTTCTCCAACTTGTCATATACTACCAGTACCAGAGAGCATCACACAGAGACTGTTCTCCAACTTGTCACATAGTACTAGTACCAGAGACCATTACACAGAGACTGTTCTCCAACTTGTCATATACTACCAGTACCAGAGAGCATCACACAGAGACTGTTCTCCAACTTGTCACATACTACCAGTACCATAGAGCAGCACACAGAGACTGTTCTCCAACTTGTCACATACTACCATTACCAGAGAGCGTCACACACAGAGACTGTACTCCAACTTGTCATATACTACCAGTACCAGAGAGCATCACACAGAGACTGTTCTCCATCTTGTCATATACTACCATTGCAAGAGAGCATCACACAGAGACTGTTCTCCAACTTGTCATATACTACAAGTACCAGAGAGCATCACACAGAGACTGTTCTCCAACTTGTCATATACTACCAGTACCAGAGAGCATTACACACAGACTGTTCTCCAACTTGTCATATACTACCAGTACCAGAGAGCATCACACAGAGTCTGTTCTCCAACTTGTCATTTACTACCAGTACCAGAGAGCATCACACAGAGACTGTTCTCCAACTTGTCATATACTACCAGTACCAGAGAGCATCACACACAGACTGTTCTCCAACTTGTCATATACTACCAGTACCAGAGAGCATCACACAGAGACTGTTCTCCAACTTGTCATATACTACCAGTACCAGAGAGCATCACACAGAGACTGTTCTCCAACTTGTCACATACTACCAGTACCAGAGAGCATCACACAGAGACTGTTCTCCAACTTGTCATATACTACCAGTACCAGAGAGCATCACAGAGACTGTTCTCCATCTTGTCATATGCTACCATTGCCAGACAGCATCACACAGAGACTGTTCTCCAACTTGTCATATACTACCAGTACCAGAGAGCACCACACAGAGACTGTTCTCCAACTTGTCATATACTACCAGTACCAGAGAGCATCACACAGAGACTGTTCTCCAACTTGTCATATACTACCAGTACCAGAGAGCATCACACAGAGACTGTTCTCCAACTTGTCATATACTACCAGTACCAGAGAGCGTCACAAAGAGACTGTTCTCCAACTTGTCATATACTACCAGTACCAGAGAGCATCACACAGAGACTGTTCTCCAACTTGTCATATACTACCAGTACCAGAGAGCATCACACAGAGACTGTTCTCCAACTTGTCGTATATTACCAGTACCAGAGAGCATCACACAGAGACTGTTCTCCAACTTGTCATATACTACCAGTACCAGAGAGCATCACACAGAGTCCGTTCTCCAACTTGTCATATACTACCAGTACCAGAGAGCATCACACAGAGACCGTTCTCCAACTTGTCATATACTACCAGTACCAGAGAGCATCACACAGAGACTGTTCTCCAACTTGTCATATACTACCAGTACCAGAGAGCATCACACAGAGACTGTTCTCCAACTTGTCATATACTACCAGTACCAGAGAGCATCACACAGAGACTGTTCTCCAACTTGTCATATACTACCAGTACCAGAGAGCATCACACAGAGACTGTTCTCCAACTTGTCATATACTACCAGTACCAGAGAGCATCACAAAGAGACTGTTCTCCAACTTGTCATATACTACCAGTACCAGAGAGCATCACACAGAGACTGTTCTCCAACTTGTCACATACTACCAGTACCAGAGAGCATCACACAGAGACTGTTCTCCAACTTGTCACATACTACCAGTACCAGAGAGCATCACAAAGAGACTGTTCTCCAACTTGTCACATACTACCAGTACCAGAGAGCATCACACAGAGACTGTTCTCCAACTTGTCATATACTACCAGTATCAAGGAGCGTCACACAGAGACTGTTCTCCAACTTGTCATATACTACCAGTACCAGAGAGCATCACAAAGAGACTGTTCTCCAACTTGTCATATACTACCAGTACCAGAGAGCACCACACAGAGACTGTTCTCCAACTTGTCACATACTACCAGTACCAGAGAGCACCACACAGAGACTGTTCTCCAACTTGTCATATACTACCAGTACTAGACAGCATCACACAGAGACTGTTCTCCAACTTGTCATATACTACCAGTACCAGAGAGCATCACAAAGAGACTGTTCTCCAACTTGTCATATACTACCAGTATCAGAGAGCGTCACACAGAGACTGTTCTCCAACTTGTCATATACTACCAGTACCAGAGAGCATCACAAAGAGACTGTTCTCCAACTTGTCATATACTACCAGTACCAGATAGCATCACACAGAGACTGTTCTCCAACTTGTCATATACTACCAGTACCAGAGAGTATCACACAGAGACTGTACTCCAACTTGTCATATACTACCAGTACCAGAGAGCATCACACAGAGACTGTTCTCCAACTTGTCATATACTACCAGTACCAGAGAGCATCACACAGAGACTGTTCTCCAACTTGTCATATACTACCAGTACCAGAGAGCATCACACAGAGACTGTTCTATAACTTGTCATATACTACCAGTACCTGAGAGCATCACACAGAGACTGTTCTCCAACTTGTCATATACTACCAGTACCAGAGAGCATCACACAGAGACTGTTCTCCAACTTGTCACATAGTACTAGTACCAGAGACCATTACACAGAGACTGTTCTCCAACTTGTCATATACTACCAGTACCAGAGAGCATCACACAGAGACTGTTCTCCAACTTGTCACATACTACCATTACCAGAGAGCGTCACACACAGAGACTGTTCTCCAACTTGTCATATACTACCAGTACCAGAGAGCATCACACAGAGACTGTTCTCCATCTTGTCATATACTACCATTGCAAGAGAGCATCACACAGAGACTGTTCTCCAACTTGTCATATACTACCAGTACCAGATAGCATCACACAGAGACTGTTCTCCAACTTGTCATATACTACCAGTACCAGAGAGCATCACACAGAGACTGTTCTCCAACTTGTCATATACTACCAGTACCAGAGAGCATCACACAGAGACTGTTCTCCATCTTGTCATATACTACCATTGCAAGAGAGCATCACACAGAGACTGTTCTCCAACTTGTCATATACTACCAGTACCAGATAGCATCACACAGAGACTGTTCTCCAACTTGTCATATACTACCAGTACCAGAGAGCATCACACAGAGACTGTTCTCCAACTTGTCATATACTACCAGTACCAGAGAGCATTACACACAGACTGTTCTCCAACTTGTCATATACTACCAGTACCAGAGAGCATCACACAGAGTCTGTTCTCCAACTTGTCATTTACTACCAGTACCAGAGAGCATCACACAGAGACTGTTCTCCAACTTGTCATATACTACCAGTACCAGAGAGCATCACACACAGACTGTTCTCCAACTTGTCATATACTACCAGTACCAGAGAGCATCACACAGAGACTGTTCTCCAACTTGTCATATACTACCAGTACCAGAGAGCATCACACAGAGACTGTTCTCCAACTTGTCACATACTACCAGTACCAGAGAGCATCACACAGAGACTGTTCTCCAACTTGTCATATACTACCAGTACCAGAGAGCATCACAGAGACTGTTCTCCATCTTGTCATATGCTACCATTGCCAGAGAGCATCACACAGAGACTGTTCTCCAACTTGTCATATATTACCAGTACCAGAGAGCACCACACAAAGACTGTTCTCCAACTTGTCATATACTACCAGTACCAGAGAGCATCACACAGAGACTGTTCTCCAACTTGTCATATACTACCAGTACCAGAGAGCATCACACAGAGACTGTTCTCCAACTTGTCATATACTACCAGTACCAGATAGCATCACACAGAGACTGTTCTCCAACTTGTCGTATATTACCAGTACCAGAGAGCATCACACAGAGACTGTTCTCCAACTTGTCATATACTACCAGTACCAGAGAGCATCACACAGAGACCGTTCTCCAACTTGTCATATACTACCAGTACCAGAGAGCATCACACAGAGACCGTTCTCCAACTTGTCATATACTACCAGTACCAGAGAGCATCACACAGAGACTGTTCTCCAACTTGTCATTTACTACCAGTACCAGTGAGCATCACACAGAGACTGTTCTCCAACTTGTCATTTACTAGCAGTACCAGTGAGCATCACACAGAGACTGTTCTCCAACTTGTCATATACTACCAGTACCAGTGAGCATCACACAGAGACTGTTCTCCAACTTGTCATTTACTACCAGTACCAGTGAGCATCACACAGAGACTGTTCTCCAACTTGTCATTTACTACCAGTACCAGTGAGCATCACACAGAGACTGTTCTCCAACTTGTCATTTACTAGCAGTACCAGTGAGCATCACACAGAGACTGTTCTCCAACTTGTCATTTACTACCAGTACCAGTGAGCATCACACAGAGACTGTTCTCCAACTTGTCATTTACTACCAGTACCAGATAGCATCACACAGAGACTGTTCTCCAACTTGTCATATACTACCAGTACCAGATAGCATCACACAGAGACTGTTCTCCAACTTGTCATATACTACCAGTACCAGAGAGCATCACACAGAGACTGTTCTCCAACTTGTCATATACTACCAGTACCAGAGAGCATCACACAGAGACTGTTCTCCAACTTGTCATATACTACCAGTACCAGAGAGCATCACACAGAGACTGTTCTATAACTTGTCATATACTACCAGTACCTGAGAGCATCACACAGAGACTGTTCTCCAACTTGTCATATACTACCAGTACCAGAGAGCATCACACAGAGACTGTTCTCCAACTTGTCACATAGTACTAGTACCAGAGACCATTACACAGAGACTGTTCTCCAACTTGTCATATACTACCAGTACCAGAGAGCATCACACAGAGACTGTTCTCCAACTTGTCACATACTACCAGTACCATAGAGCAGCACACAGAGACTGTTCTCCAACTTGTCACATACTACCATTACCAGAGAGCGTCACACACAGAGACTGTACTCCAACTTGTCATATACTACCAGTACCAGAGAGCATCACACAGAGACTGTTCTCCATCTTGTCATATACTACCATTGCAAGAGAGCATCACACAGAGACTGTTCTCCAACTTGTCATATACTACAAGTACCAGAGAGCATCACACAGAGACTGTTCTCCAACTTGTCATATACTACCAGTACCAGAGAGCATTACACACAGACTGTTCTCCAACTTGTCATATACTACCAGTACCAGAGAGCATCACACAGAGTCTGTTCTCCAACTTGTCATTTACTACCAGTACCAGAGAGCATCACACAGAGACTGTTCTCCAACTTGTCATATACTACCAGTACCAGAGAGCATCACACACAGACTGTTCTCCAACTTGTCATATACTACCAGTACCAGAGAGCATCACACAGAGACTGTTCTCCAACTTGTCATATACTACCAGTACCAGAGAGCATCACACAGAGACTGTTCTCCAACTTGTCACATACTACCAGTACCAGAGAGCATCACACAGAGACTGTTCTCCAACTTGTCATATACTACCAGTACCAGAGAGCATCACAGAGACTGTTCTCCATCTTGTCATATGCTACCATTGCCAGACAGCATCACACAGAGACTGTTCTCCAACTTGTCATATACTACCAGTACCAGAGAGCACCACACAGAGACTGTTCTCCAACTTGTCATATACTACCAGTACCAGAGAGCATCACACAGAGACTGTTCTCCAACTTGTCATATACTACCAGTACCAGAGAGCATCACACAGAGACTGTTCTCCAACTTGTCATATACTACCAGTACCAGAGAGCGTCACAAAGAGACTGTTCTCCAACTTGTCATATACTACCAGTACCAGAGAGCATCACACAGAGACTGTTCTCCAACTTGTCATATACTACCAGTACCAGAGAGCATCACACAGAGACTGTTCTCCAACTTGTCGTATATTACCAGTACCAGAGAGCATCACACAGAGACTGTTCTCCAACTTGTCATATACTACCAGTACCAGAGAGCATCACACAGAGTCCGTTCTCCAACTTGTCATATACTACCAGTACCAGAGAGCATCACACAGAGACCGTTCTCCAACTTGTCATATACTACCAGTACCAGAGAGCATCACACAGAGACTGTTCTCCAACTTGTCATATACTACCAGTACCAGAGAGCATCACACAGAGACTGTTCTCCAACTTGTCATATACTACCAGTACCAGAGAGCATCACACAGAGACTGTTCTCCAACTTGTCATATACTACCAGTACCAGAGAGCATCACACAGAGACTGTTCTCCAACTTGTCATATACTACCAGTACCAGAGAGCATCACAAAGAGACTGTTCTCCAACTTGTCATATACTACCAGTACCAGAGAGCATCACACAGAGACTGTTCTCCAACTTGTCACATACTACCAGTACCAGAGAGCATCACAAAGAGACTGTTCTCCAACTTGTCACATACTACCAGTACCAGAGAGCATCACACAGAGACTGTTCTCCAACTTGTCATATACTACCAGTATCAAGGAGCGTCACACAGAGACTGTTCTCCAACTTGTCATATACTACCAGTACCAGAGAGCATCACAAAGAGACTGTTCTCCAACTTGTCATATACTACCAGTACCAGAGAGCACCACACAGAGACTGTTCTCCAACTTGTCACATACTACCAGTACCAGAGAGCACCACACAGAGACTGTTCTCCAACTTGTCATATACTACCAGTACTAGACAGCATCACACAGAGACTGTTCTCCAACTTGTCATATACTACCAGTACCAGAGAGCATCACAAAGAGACTGTTCTCCAACTTGTCATATACTACCAGTATCAGAGAGCGTCACACAGAGACTGTTCTCCAACTTGTCATATACTACCAGTACCAGAGAGCATCACAAAGAGACTGTTCTCCAACTTGTCATATACTACCAGTACCAGAGAGCATAACACAGAGACTGTTCTCCAACTTGTCATATACTACCAGTACCAGAGAGCATCACACAGAGACTGTTCTCCAACTTGTCATATACTACCAGTACCAGAGAGCACCACACAGAGACTGTTCTCCAACTTGTCACATACTACCAGTACCAGAGAGCACCACACAGAGACTGTTCTCCAACTTGTCATATACTACCAGTACCAGAGAGCATCACACAGAGACTGTTCTCCAACTTGTCATATACTACCAGTACCAGAGAGCATCACACAGAGACTGTTCTCCAACTTGTCATATACTACCAGTATCAGAGAGCGTCACACAGAGACTGTTCTCCAACTTGTCATATACTACCAGTACCAGAGAGCATCACACAGAGACTGTTCTCCAACTTGTCATATACTACCAGTATCGGAGAGCATCACACAGAGACTGTTCTCCAACTTGTCATATACTACCAGTACCAGAGAGCATCACACAGAGACTGTTCTCCAACTTGTCATATACTACCAGTACCAGAGAGCATCACACAGAGACTGTTCTCCAACTTGTCATATACTACCAGTACCAGAGAGCATCACACAGAGACTGTTCTCCAACTTGTCATATACTACCAGTACCAGAGAGCATCACACAGAGACTGTTCTCCAACTTGTCATATACTACCAGTACCAGAGAGCATCACAAAGAGACTGTTCTCCAACTTGTCATATACTACCAGTACCAGAGAGCATAACACAGAGACTGTTCTCCAACTTGTCACATACTACCAGTACCAGAGAGCATCACACAGAGACTGTTCTCCAACTTGTCATATACTACCAGTACCAGAGAGCATCACACAGAGACTGTTCTCCAACTTGTCATATACTACCAGTACCAGAGAGCATCACACAGAGACTGTTCTCCAACTTGTCACATACTACCAGTACCAGAGAGCATCACAAAGAGACTGTTCTCCAACTTGTCATATACTACCAGTACCAGAGAGCATCACACAGAGACTGTTCTCCAACTTGTCATATACTACCAGTACCAGAGAGCATCACACAGAGACTGTTCTCCAACTTGTCATATACTACCAGTACCAGAGAGCATCACAAAGAGACTGTTCTCCAACTTGTCATATACTACCAGTACCAGAGAGCATAACACAGAGACTGTTCTCCAACTTGTCACATACTACCAGTACCAGAGAGCATCACACAGAGACTGTTCTCCAACTTGTCATATACTACCAGTACCAGAGAGCATCACACAGAGACTGTTCTCCAACTTGTCACATACTACCAGTACCAGAGAGCATCACACAGAGACTGTTCTCCAACTTGTCATATACTACCAGTACCAGAGAGCGTCACACAGAGACTGTTCTCCAACTTGTCATATACTACCAGTACTAGACAGCATCACACAGAGACTGTTCTCCAACTTGTCATATACTACCAGTACCAGAGAGCACCACACAGAGACTGTTCTCCAACTTGTCATATACTACCAGTACTAGACAGCATCACACAGAGACTGTTCTCCAACTTGTCATATACTACCAGTACCAGAGAGCATCACAAAGAGACTGTTCTCCAACTTGTCATATACTACCAGTACCAGAGAGCATAACACAGAGACTGTTCTCCAACTTGTCACATACTACCAGTACCAGAGAGCATCACACAGAGACTGTTCTCCAACTTGTCATATACTACCAGTACCAGAGAGCATCACACAGAGACTGTTCTCCAACTTGTCACATACTACCAGTACCAGAGAGCATCACACAGAGACTGTTCTCCAACTTGTCATATACTACCAGTACCAGAGAGCGTCACACAGAGACTGTTCTCCAACTTGTCATATACTACCAGTACTAGACAGCATCACACAGAGACTGTTCTCCAACTTGTCATATACTACCAGTACCAGAGAGCACCACACAGAGACTGTTCTCCAACTTGTCATATACTACCAGTACTAGACAGCATCACACAGAGACTGTTCTCCAACTTGTCATATACTACCAGTACCAGAGAGCACCACACAGAGACTGTTCTCCAACTTGTCATATACTACCAGTACTAGACAGCATCACACAGAGACTGTTCTCCAACTTGTCATATACTACCAGTACCAGAGAGCATCACAAAGAGACTGTTCTCCAACTTGTCATATACTACCAGTACCAGAGAGCATCACACAGAGACTGTTCTCCAACTTGTCATATACTACCAGTATCAGAGAGCGTCACACAG
The DNA here is from genome assembly GCF_032444005.1 of Ranitomeya imitator. Classification (NCBI taxonomy): domain Eukaryota; kingdom Metazoa; phylum Chordata; class Amphibia; order Anura; family Dendrobatidae; genus Ranitomeya; species Ranitomeya imitator. Next base: position 49,318,777 of record NC_091284.1, on the reverse strand, counting down.
AGACTGTTCTCCAACTTGTCATATACTACCAGTACCAGAGAGCATCACAAAGAGACTGTTCTCCAACTTGTCACATACTACCAGTACCAGAGAGCACCACACAGAGACTGTTCTCCAACTTGTCACATACTACCAGTACCAGAGAGCACCACACAGAGACTGTTCTCCAACTTGTCATATACTACCAGTACCAGAGAGCATCACACAGAGACTGTTCTCCAACTTGTCATATACTACCAGTACCAGAGAGCATCACACAGAGACTGTTCTCCAACTTGTCATATACTACCAGTATCAGAGAACGTCACACAGAGACTGTTCTCCAACTTGTCATATACTACCAGTACCAGAGAGCATCACACAGAGACTGTTCTCCAACTTGTCATATACTACCAGTACCAGAGAGCATCACACAGAGACTGTTCTCCAACTTGTCATATACTACCAGTACCAGAGAGCATCACACAGAGACTGTTCTCCAACTTGTCATATACTACCAGTATCAGAGAGCGTCACACAGAGACTGTTCTCCAACTTGTCATATACTACCAGTACCAGAGAGCATCACACAGAGACTGTTCTCCAACTTGTCATATGCTACCAGTATCGGAGAGCATCACACAGAGACTGTTCTCCAACTTGTCATATACTACCAGTACCAGAGAGCATCACACAGAGACTGTTCTCCAACTTGTCATATACTACCAGTACCAGAGAACATCACACAGAGACTGTTCTCCAACTTGTCATATACTACCAGTACCAGAGAGCATCACACAGAGACTGTTCTCCAACTTGTCATATAATACCAGTACCAGAGAGCATCACACAGAGACTGTTCTCCAACTTGTCACATATTACCAGTACCAGAGAGCACCACACAGAGACTGTTCTCCAACTTGTCATATACTACCAGTACTAGACAGCATCACACAGAGACTGTTCTCCAACTTGTCATATACTACCAGTACCAGAGAGCATCACAAAGAGACTGTTCTCCAACTTGTCATATACTACCAGTATCAGAGAGCGTCACACAGAGACTGTTCTCCAACTTGTCATATACTACCAGTACCAGAGAGCATCACAAAGAGACTGTTCTCCAACTTGTCACATACTACCAGTACCAGAGAGCACCACACAGAGACTGTTCTCCAACTTGTCACATACTACCAGTACCAGAGAGCACCACACAGAGACTGTTCTCCAACTTGTCATATACTACCAGTACCAGAGAGCATCACACAGAGACTGTTCTCCAACTTGTCATATACTACCAGTACCAGAGAGCATCACACAGAGACTGTTCTCCAACTTGTCATATACTACCAGTATCAGAGAACGTCACACAGAGACTGTTCTCCAACTTGTCATATACTACCAGTACCAGAGAGCATCACACAGAGACTGTTCTCCAACTTGTCATATACTACCAGTACCAGAGAGCATCACACAGAGGCTGTTCTCCAACTTGTCATATACTACCAGTACCAGAGAGCATCACACAGAGACTGTTCTCCAACTTGTCATATACTACCAGTATCAGAGAGCGTCACACAGAGACTGTTCTCCAACTTGTCATATACTACCAGTACCAGAGAGCATCACACAGAGACTGTTCTCCAACTTGTCATATGCTACCAGTATCGGAGAGCATCACACAGAGACTGTTCTCCAACTTGTCATATACTACCAGTACCAGAGAGCATCACACAGAGACTGTTCTCCAACTTGTCATATACTACCAGTACCAGAGAACATCACACAGAGACTGTTCTCCAACTTGTCATATACTACCAGTACCAGAGAGCATCACACAGAGACTGTTCTCCAACTTGTCATATAATACCAGTACCAGAGAGCATCACACAGAGACTGTTCTCCAACTTGTCATATACTACCAGTACCAGAGAGCATCACACAGAGACTGTTCTCCAACTTGTCATATACTACCAGGTACCAGAGAGCATCACACAGAGACTGTTCTCCAACTTGTCATATACTACCAGTACCAGAGAGCATCACACAGAGACTGTTCTCCAACTTGTCACATACTACCAGTACCAGAGAGCATCACACAGAGACTATTCTCCAACTTGTCACATACTACCAGTACCAGAGAGCATCACACAGAGACTGTTCTCCAACTTGTCATATACTACCAGTACCAGAGAGCATCACACAGAGACTGTTCTCCAACTTGTCACATACTACCAGTACCAGAGAGCATCACACAGAGACTATTCTCCAACTTGTCATATACTACCAGTACCAGAGAGCATCACACAGAGACTGTTCTCCAACTTGTCATATACTACCAGTACCAGAGAGCATCACACAGAGACTGTTCTCCAACTTGTCACATACTACCAGTACCAGAGAGCATCACACAGAGACTATTCTCCAACTTGTCATATACTACCAGTACCAGAGAGCATCACACAGAGACTGTTCTCCAACTTGTCATATACTACCAGTACCAGAGAGCATCACACAGAGACTGTTCTCCAACTTGTCATATACTACCAGTACCAGAGAGCATCACACAGAGACTGTTCTCCAACTTGTCACATACTACCAGTACCAGAGAGCATCACACAGAGACTATTCTCCAACTTGTCATATACTACCAGTACCAGAGAGCATCACACAGAGACTGTTCTCCAACTTGTCATATACTACCAGTACCAGAGAGCATCACACATAGACTGTTCTCCAACTTGTCATATACTACCAGTACCGGAGAGCATCACAAAGAGACTGTTCTCCAACTTGTCATATACTACCAGTACAAGAGAGCATCACACAGAGACTGTTCTCCAACTTGTCATATACTACCAGGTACCAGAGAGCATCACACAGAGACTGTTCTCCAACTTGTCATATACTACCAGTACCAGAGAGCATCACACAGAGACTGTTCTCCAACTTGTCATATACTACCAGTACCAGAGAGCATCACACAGAGACTGTTCTCCAACTTGTCATATACTACCAGTACCAGAGAGCATCACACAGAGACTGTTCTCCAACTTGTCATATACTACCAGTACCAGAGAGCATCACACAGAGACTGTTCTCCAACTTGTCATACACTACAGGTCCTATCGTGTGCAATAGACATGGTGTCCATAGGTGCCAGAACGTGATGGGGTGTAAGATAGTGAACTTTTTTTTTTTGGGGGGGGGGGGCCTTCACTCTGTTCACCTCACAGTTATTTATTTCCTAACTGACATTGTGATAATGCATTTTAAAGAGGACCTGTTTGTGCCAAGAAATATTTTTTTTGTCCAACTGTGTATATTACTTTGTCCTCCTGAATACGGTGCTGTTTCTCTTTTGTTTCTAAACCTCTCCCTTCCTGAGATGTGTTCTCTTCTTTTTTTGTATATACTTCTAGTATTGTTAGTCAAAAGGGTGTGTTACTTAAGTAGATGGATATATAGGAGATAAGTACACACCCACTTGGCTAAACAGACTAGAGTTATATTCAGGATTGAGGAGGCCATATCTCAGGAACGGTGAGGAACAGGAGCAGAAAATAAACCGCCGGATTCAGGAGAACAGCGGCATTTACATAAGTACAAAAAGATTACATATTTATGACAAATGACAAGTCCTCTTTTAATACATATTGTGTTTTTTTACATTAGTGAACTCAACATGTTTAGTCCACCATGTTTATTTGACCCCTTTGAAGAACGCACAGAGCGAGGATGCTGCGTTCTGACATTCTTATGGATGGAGTACAGGGAGCAAATAATGCAAGCAATTGGTGCCAAGAGACTGTTGGCCATATACTTATGCCAGAAAAATTATCCCTTGCTAGTATGGGGAGATGAAATTTTGATACCGTTAGCAAGAGAGGTGACCTGCGGAAATGGCTATAGAGGGCTCTTAAAGGGGTTTTCTTAAAAGTTTACAGAATCCACGAAGATCGACTCCATGCTCTGAAACTTCAGCTCCACTGGTCTCCTCTGGACCAGAAGCGATGGCATTCCAACCTCCAATCACCATCAGTGTCCTCAGTGATCAGGTCATTAGTGGTCATGACGTCATCACTTCCAGCCTGGTGTTCCCCATTTGAAGAGTCTTGTAGGAAAAATGTACCATTCCCTATGCGCCAATTGTTCAGCATCAAAAACTTGCAAATTTTGGCTCAAGGCTTTAACAAAAGATGTACCTCTCAATTTGTCACGTCTTACTACAGCGGTGTTAAGCTTCAAGACTGGCATGTGAAAATGATAAATTTATCCCCTTATATATAGGCTGGAGAACAGCAAATTCAGAGGACACAACCTGAGTAGAAGGTGAGGTTTCGCTCTCATGTTTAAAAAAAACGGGAACAGAAGCGAGACCACCACAATGCAAGTGTTGGGCGATAAAGAAGATGAACTGTTGAAGAAATATTATGGTTTCTGTGCCTTCCATTGAAAAGGAGAGTCAACGTAATCTATTCCATGCAAAGGGACCGTCAAGCCGTGTGAGATGAGCGACCCATTCCAGTATTGGGTTTTTTAGGCCACCATGGTCTTCGATCCTGAGTAGTGATTAGGGTGGTGGTGATTTTTATGTTTGTTGTGATTAGTTTTGGGCATTGATGTCTAGTTCGATTTTTACCCCTATGACCACACTAAATTAGAAGCTTCGTAATTTTACGAACACAATAATTTTTCTGCAATAAATTGGGGACTTTGTGCACTGATTTCTAGTAACGTCGGTAAGCATTGCATAATACTAAATTTCCTGTTTCATGGCTCTTTAAGATGACTCTGCAGCTCTGTGAATGTACAGCGCATTATCCGTGACCTTCACAAAGAGCTAAAGCTTCTCTCATCTTTCTCCATTCACATTCATGCAGGTAACAACAAGGAGAAGCACTTATTGCTATTTGTTCTTCTTCACATCAGGCACTCTGCTGATGGTTTCTTCTTACATTTCTCTTCTTAGATTTCCCGGAGGGGAGGAGAATAAGACTTTCCTTTGAAGATAAATTTCCCGCTGCTGCCCTGCTGTATTATCTGGTCGCTCCCACTCGTAAATTGAGCAATTTAGATAATAGAAGAATATTAGAAAATTGTATATGGAGTTCCCTCAGTTCACCAAAGGAAGGTATAATGATTAGTCAAGCTAAACAAAGAGTAAACATGTTCTTCTACTCAACCATGTGGTAAAATGGTCATGCAGCAGCTCTTGAAGCTCAGTAAGAAAACATCTATCATGGTAAGGTGTCTATGCAACCAAGCTCTCCTCAATTGCTTTGTCTCAATGGGTTTAGAGAACAAAACATGGTGACCAAACTGGCCCAGATTTTAGAAAAAAGCAAATGGGACATGAGACCTGGGCACTAACCACCTTAGGACCAGGAAGCCCTCCTTCACCCTCCCCGATGGTCCTACAGTATTCAGCTAAAAGGAGATGGCTGCAGTAAAGGGTCAAATGGGATGCAGATCCCTACATTGACATAGGGCTGTCAATAAAAGTATTTTATTCCCTCCCATACTAGCTTTAAATCATGTGGTTTAAAGAGGACCTGTCACTTGTCATAAATGTGTTTTTTTCCTGTTTTCCTGAATCCAGAGCTGTTTTTTTTTGTTTCTGCACCTATCTATTCCTGAGATATGGCTCTCTCTTTCCTGTATATAAATCTACTAATGTATCCAATTGGGCGTGGACCACAAGTAGACGTTAACTGAGGAGCTGAGTAACATGCCCATTTGGCAAAAAAGACTAGATTTACATGCAAGGAAGAGGCGGCCATATCTCAGAGTAGCAGGAACAAAAGTAAAACAACGCCGGATTCTGGAGATCAGCGGCATTTACACCAGATAATAAAATTACATCTTTGCAACATGTGACAGGTCTTCTTTAGATAGGGGTCTTTAGACCAATTTTAGAATTCTCCATGACTGCCTCAATTTATCAAAAACAATCCAAGCAAATTTGTGTTGTTCTGGGACCAAAATGGTTGAAGTTTACACAAACACCACCCACAAAATAGCTCTTAAAAGATTGCGGTGGAATTAGGGCAAGAAATAAAATGATTCTAAGTTAAAAAAAATCTTTTTTACAAGCCATTTTTTTTAGAAGACATCATCTTATAGCCGATGGAAAAGATTCCAGAATAAAACAACATACCCAAAACAAATCTCATTTCCAATTATCATCTTGTCTAAGTAAACTTTAAGGGGGTTGTACCCTTTCAGATAGTGTTTGACCCCCGGTTGTAGTTTGTTAAAAAAAAATTAAACAAACTGCACTGTACTCTCCAATGCTGCTTCCAGGGTCAGATATTGGTATTGGATACAGCATTGACATCCCGTTGACAGCGTGGCAGACAATCAGTGAGCGCAGCGGCTCTGCCAATTTCGGTAGAGCGACCCCTTCTGAGCTGATGAGATCAATGATTGGCTGTCGATGTGACGTCAGAGCCACATCCACTGCCTGGCACTGGAAGACTTAGCACTAGACCTGTGGACGATGAGTAGAGCGCTGTTTGTTATTACTGTAGCCAGGGTTGAACATTATGGAACAACTCCTTTGAGAAACGACAGATTTAGTGAAAAGCTCATTCATTTTTTATATCCAAAGGGAAATATTCTGTCGCAATAATTCTGGTTCTTGTTTAGAATCTATGTTGCCCTTCACTCTCTGTGCTGATATCTAGCGTTCAAAGAATTGATTGACTCCTCTATGACTGATCACTCCTGCCAGTCACAAAGAGCAACGTGCCCTTCTATCAAGGGTTCCTTTTATCCCAGGCAGCCGGTCTCCATGGGAAAACCTGGGATGGTCTATATTATCTCACTCCACTCTCACACTTTCTCCTAAGTCACCTGGAAACACTCAACAGATATCCACATTATGGGTTATTATGAGCGCAAGCCCCAAGGACACCACAGGTCTAAGTAATAGAGGAAACATTGGCCCTTCGTCTTCTTAGGATCAATACTTCATTAGGACAAAAATCATCAAGCCACTGACGCGTTTTGGAATACAATTTCTTAGTCATAGACATAGGAACTGTCTTCTGATGTGTTTCCGCATACAGTTCCTATGTCTTTGACTAAGAAATTGTATTCTGAAATGTGTCTGCAGCTTGATGATTTTGTTTTCTTTTTCGCACATGGATTCCTAATAAATAGTGTTGAGCGATACCGTCCGATACTTGAAAGTATCGGTATCGGATAGTATCGGCCGATACCCGAAAAATATCGGATATCGCCGATACCGATATCCGATACCAATACAAGTCAATGGGACATCAAGTATCGGAAGGTATTCTCATGGTTCCCAGGGTCTGAAGGAGAGGAAACTCTCCTTCAGACCCTGGGAACCATAGGGATGTGTAAAATAAAGAATTAAAATAAAAAATATTGATATGCTCACCTCTCCGGCGGCCCCTGGACTTCACGCTGCTAACCGGGAGGCTTCTTTGTTTAAAAAGTGCGCCTTTCGGACCTGTGAATGACGTCCCGGCTTCTGATTGGTCGCGTGCCGCCCATGTGACCGGCACGCGACCAATCAGAGGCCGCGACGTCATTCGCAGGTCCTCAATTCCTAGCATTAGCAGTTTTGTGAATGAGAATGACGTCGCGGCTTCTGATTGGCCGCGTGCCGCCCATGTCTTTTCAGAGGTGATCAGACTCTTTCACATGGTCTTGCCCCTGATTGATTCTTTGACATGTTTATGACTAGGGTTGAGCGAAACGGGTCGGCCATTTTCAGAAGTCGCCGACTTTTGGCAAAGTCAGGTTTCATAAAACCCGACCCGACCCCTGTGTGGGGTCGGCCATGAAGTCGGCGATCTTCTGAATCTGGAATCGGAATTCCGATACCGATTCCCGATATGTTTAAGATATCGGGAATTGGTATCGGAATTCAGATTTAAGTGTAAAATAAAGAATAAAAATAAAAAAATATTGCTATACTCACCCTCGGACGCGCCCTGGTTGTAACCCGCAGCCTTCCTTCCTAAGAATCAGCGCTTGAAGGACCTTTCGATGACGTCACGGCTTCTGATTGGTCGCGTGAGCGGTCACATGGGCGTCACGCGACCAATCACAAGCCGCGACGTCATCGAAAGGTCCTACAAGCGCTGATTCTTAGGAAGGAAGGCTCCCGGTTACAACCAGGGCGCGTCCGAGGGTGAGTATAGCAATATTTTTTATTTTTATTCTTTATTTTACACATTAATATGGATCGCAGGGCCTGAAGAAGAGTTTCCTCTTCACTGCACTGCATTGGGTTTCGTGTTTCGGCCGACCCCGACTTTTCTATAGGATCGGCCGATTTCACTCGACCCGACTTTTGAAAAAGTCGGGTTTCGTGAAATCCAACCCGATCCTATAAAAACAAAAGTCGCTCAACCCTATTTATGACTTTAGATTTTGACATTTATGTTTTTACTGTTATTTCTTTTTGATTTTTGTGTTCTTTTGAGATCTCCTTATGACAAGTCACGGACAGCGGATGATAGCTACTGTGAAGTGGTGGAGTTGAAGGAAAACTGGGTGACCGGGAGTCCAGCGATCGGCATATTGCTTCACTAAGGTGGTAATTTACATGACGCGTTTAATGGTTCAATATTAAATAAAAGCAGTGGTTGACCCCCCGCTAGCAAAAGTGTTCATGAGTGTTGTGTGTTATTGGGCAGCGGGAGGGTCGTCATTGGTAAGGGGTCAAATGTTGGTCTCTACAGTCAGAATCTAAAAGCAACAAAAGAAAGGTTGTACAATATGTCAAAAATAAAAAAAAAACACAGGCTATTACATAAAACTCCATAAAATGCTTAAAAGCATATAACTTTTTTTACTTCCAATTTTAAATGGAGCTCATAGGGATGATAACAATTACACCTTCAAGAATCCAAAACCTTATGTGGTCTCATGTATATTATGTTAGCTGAGTATTACATTCATCAGTCACACTGGTGATCTGAGGCCATTGAATAAGAGACCTGAAAATCACCTTCTATCTGATGGCACCGACGTCTCTTCTTTTGATTCTTTGTCTTGACGTGACCCCACACTCCGTAACAATGACGTGCGCAATCAAAATAAGGGATGCTAATGCCACCAGGTAAGAAATGGTTCTCAGGCCTCCCATCCCATCAGATGCCCATAAATTACTGACATGGCCAATGGACTGGGTTGCGCAAATCCATTTCAATTATGTTCCCATGCAAATTACTTGGCTAAGCCATAATTTCCCAATGTGTTCCATCTGCCAGGACCTCAAATAATCCTGCGTAATGGCTTGACCTCCTTCATAGATTTTCACTGTGATGTCGGCTACCCACTGTACACGAAACTACAGCACAGTACCATGTACAAGTAGTTAACAGCTGGTGGATAGAATTGGAGTGATGGTATACCAGTGTGGGTGTAAAAAACCAAAAAACCTGTGTTCTCTTTTTATAGTATCTATAATACAACGGTGGGAGAGTCACTCTGTCCGAAGCCTTTATAGACTGCGCAAGCGCGACGCACCGCACCTGCGCTGTCTGGACCAGAGTGACGCTGCCGAACTTACTTATCCTTCCCCTCCATAATATACCGGCCATGGGGGCTCCACACACCCGCGTATCCCCCATAATATAGCGGACATGGGGGCTCCACATATCCCTGCATCCCCCCTAATATACCGGCCATGGAGGCTCCATGCTCTGCAGCTCCAGTCAGGGTAGCTGCAGAGCCCAGCGGAGCTCCAGGACCTTCCATGATGTCACCACAGGCATGTGACCAGTGACACGAGTGGGCGGAGTCAGCCCTCGCTGTGCTGGCTGCAAGGGTGCTGTATCTATTATAGCCAGCGCCGCACTCAGGCAGTAAGTACAGCCGCCCCAGCACAGCCACAGCCACCACCAGCACAGCTGTCCCCAGCACAGCCACAGCCACGCACAGCCGCCCCCAGCACAGCCACGCACAGCTGCCCCCAGCACAGCCACGCACAGCCGCCCCCAGCACAGCCACGCACAACCCCCCCAGCACAGCCACGCACAGCCGCCCCCAGCACAGCCACGCACAGCCGCCCCCAGCACAGCCATGCACAGCTGCCCCCAGCACAGCCACAGCCACGCACAGCTGCCCCTAACACAGCCACGCACAGCTGCCCCCAGCACAGCCACGCACAGCCGCCCCCAGCACAGCCACAGACACGCACAGCCGCCCCCAGCACAGTCACGCACAGCCGCCCCCAGCACAGCCACGCACAGCCGCCCCCAGCACAGCCACGCACAGCTGACCCCAGCACAGCCACGCACAGCCGCCCCCAGCACAGCCACGCACAGCCGTCCCAGCACAGCCACAGCCACGCACAGCCACCCCCAGCACAGCCACGCACAGCTGCCCCCAGCACAGCCACGCACAGCCGCCCCCAGCACAGCCACGCACGGCCGCCCCCAGCACAGCCACGCACAGCCGCCCCCAGCACAACCACGCACAGCCGCCCCAGCACTGCCACGCACAGCCACCCCCAGCACAGCCACACACAGCCGCCCCAGCACAGCCGCCCCCAGCACAGCCACGCACAGCCGCCCCCAACACAGCCACGCACAGCCGCCCCCAGCACAGCCACGCACAGCCGCCCCCAGCACAGCCACGCACAGCCGCCCCTAGCACAGCCACGCACAGCTGCCCCCAGCACAGTCCACGCACAGCCACCCCCAGCACAGCCACAGAAATGCACAGCCGCCCCCAGCACAGTCACGCACAGCCGCCCCCAGCACAGCCACGCACAGCCGCCCCCAGCACAGCTACGCACAGCCACGCACAGCCGCCCCCAGCACAGCCACGCACAGCTGCCCCAACACAGCTGCCCCCAGCACAGCCACGCACAGCCGCCCTCAGCACAGCCACGCACAGCCGCCCCCAGCACAGCCACGCACAGCCGCCCCCAGCACAGCCACGCACAGCCGCCCCCAGCACAGCCACGCACAGCCACCCCCAGCACAGCCACAGCCACGCACAGCCGCCCCCAGCACAGTCACGCACAGCCGCCCCCAGCACAGCCACGCACAGCCTCCCCCAGCACAGCCACGCACAGCCGCCCCCAGCACAGCCACGCACAGCCGCCCCCAACACAGCCGCCCCCAGCACAGCCACGCACAGCCGCCCTCAGCACAGCCACGCGCAGCCGCCCCCCAGCACAGCCACGCACAGCCGCCCCCAGCACAGCCACGCACAGCCGCCCCCAGCACAGCCACCCGCACCCAGCACAGCCACCCGCACTCGGGCAGTAGAGCCGGAGAGAGAAAGATGGGAGCAACATATGGCAGAATGCAAACAGGAACAGGCAGAATGGGTGCAGCACACTACAACAGAATGGGGACACAGGATGGCAACAGCACATGACAGAATGGTTGCGCACCATGGGAGCAGCACATGACAGAATGGGAGTGCAGGATGGGAGCAGCATATGACAGAATGGGGGTGCACACATGACAGGATGGGGGTGCAGGATGGGAGCACATGACAGGATGGGGGTGCAGGATGGGAGCACATGACAGGATGAGGGTGCAGGATGGGAGCACATGACAGTATGGGGGTGCAGGATGGGAGCACATGACAGGATGGGGGTGCAGGATGAGAGCACATGACAGGATGGGGACGCAGGATGGAGCAGCACATGACAGGATGGGGGTGCAGAATGGGAGCAGCCCATGACAGAATGGGGGCGCAGGATGGGAGCAGCACATGACAGGATGGGGGTGCAGGATGGGAACAGCACATGACAGGATGGAGACCATATACTAATATAAATGCTCGCCACCCGGGCGTAGAACGGGTTCAATAGCTAGTATATATATATATATATATATATATATACTAGATTGTGGCCCGATTCTAACGCATCGGGTATTCTAGAATATGCATGTCCCCGTAGTGTATGGACAATGATGATTTTAGAATTTGCGGCAGACTGTGCCCGTCGCTGATTGGTCGAGGCAACCTTTATGACATCATCGTCGCCATGGCAACCATTATGACATCTACATCGATACTGTGCCCGTCGCTGATTAGTCGAGGCGAATTCGCGGCAGACTGTGCCCGTCGCTGATTGGTCGAGGCAACCTTTATTACATCATCGTCGCCATGTTGTGCCCGTCGCTGATTGGTCGAGGCCTAGCGGCCTCGACCAATCAGAGACGCAGGATTTCCAGGACAGACAGACAGAAAAACCCTTAGACAATTATATATATAGATACAGTTAAGTCCATATATATTTGGACAGAGGCAACATTTTTCTAATTTTGGATATAGACATTACCACAATGAATTTTAAACAAAACAATTCAGATGTAGTTGAAGTTCAGACTTTCAGCTTTCATTTGAGGGTATCCACATTAAAATTGGATGAAGGGTTTGGGAGTTTCAGCTCCTTAACATGTGCCACCCTGTTTTCAAAGGGACCAAAAGTAATTGGACAGATTCGATAATTTTAAATAAAATGTTCATTTTTAGTACTTGGTTGAAAACCCTTTGTTGGCAATGACTGCCTGAAGTCTTAAACTCATGGACATCACCAGACGCTGTGTTTCCTCCTATTTGATGGTCTGTCAGGCCTTCACTGGTTTTCAGTTGCTGTTTGTGGGCCTTTCTGTCTGAAGTGTAGTCTTTAACAAGTGAAATGCTGCTCAATTGGGTTGAGATCAGGTGACTGACTTGGCCATTCAAGAATATTCCACTTCTTTGCTTTAATAAACTCCTGGGTTGGTTTGGCTTTATGTTTTGGGTCATTGTCCATCAGTAGTATGAAACGACGACCAATCAGTTTGGCTGCATTTGGCTGGATCTGAACACACAGTATGGCTCTGAAGACCTCAGAATTCATTCGGCTGCTTCTGTCCTGTGTCACATCATCAATAAACACTAGTGACCCAGTGCCACTAGCAAATATGCATGCCCAAGCCATCACACTGCCTCCGCCGTGTTTTACAGATGATGTGGTATGCTTTGGATCATGAGCTGTACCACGCCTTCGCCATACTTTTCTCTTTCCATCATTCTGGTAGAGGTTGACCTTGGTTTCATCTGTCCAAAGAATGTAATCCCAGAACTGTGCTGACTTTTTTAGATGTTTTTTAGCACAGTCCAGTCTAGCCTTTTTATTCTTGATGCTTATGAGTGGCTGCACCGTGCAGTGAACCCTCTGTATTTACTTCCATGCAGTCTTCTCTTTATGGTAGATTTGGATATTGATACTCCGACCTCCTGGAGAGTGTTGGTCACTTGGTTGGCTGTTGTGAAGGGGTTTCTCTTCACCATGGAGATTATTCTCCGATCATCCACCACTGTTGTCTTTCGTGGGCGCCCGGGTCTTTTTGCATTGATGAGTTCACCAGTGCTTTCTTTCTTTCTCAGGATGTACCAAACTGTAGATTTTGCCACTCCCAATATTGTAGCAATTTCTCAAGTGGGTTTTTTCTGTTTTCGCAGCTTAAGGATGGCTTGTTTCACCTGCATGGAGAGCTCCTTTCACCGCATGTTTACTTCAGAGCAAAGCCTTCCAAATGCAAGCACCACACCTCAAATCAACTCCAGGCCTTTTATCTGCTTAATTGAGAATGACATAATGAAGGGATTGCCTACACCTGTCCATGAAATAGCCTTGGAGTCAATTGTCCAATTACTTTTGGTCCCTTTAAAAACAGGGTGGCACATGTTAAGGAGCTGAAACTCCTAAACCCTTCAGCCAATTTTAATGTGGATACCCTCAAATGAAAGCTGAAAGTCTGAACTTCAACTGCATCTGAATTGTTTTGTTTAAAATTCATTGCGGTAATGTCTATATCCAAAATTAGAAAAATGTTGTCTATGTCCAAATATATATGGACCTAACTGTATATATACAGCATATATATATATACAGTATATATATATATCTATATATAATTGCCTAAGGGTTTTTCCGTCTGTCTGTCTGTCTGTCCTGGAAATCCCGCGTCTCTGATTGGTCGAGGCCGCCAGGCCTCGACCAATCAGCGACGGGCACAGCGACGATGATGTCATAAAGGACGTAGACATCCTGCGAATCTGATTGGTCGAGGCCGCCAGGCCTCAACCAATCAGCAACGGGCACAGTATCCACGTAGATGTCATAATGGTTGCCATGGCGACGATTATGTCATAAAGGACGTAGACATCCCGCATCTGATTGGTCGAGGCCGCCAGGCCTCAACCAATCAGCAACGGGCACAGTATCGACGTAGATGTCGTAATGGTTGCCATGGCGACGATGATGTCATAAAGGTTGCCTCGACCAATCAGCGACGGGCACAGTCTGCCGCGAATTCTGGAATCATCATTGTCCATATACTACGGGGACATGCATATTCTAGAATACCCGATGCATTAGAATCGGGCCACGATCTAGTAAATATATATATATATATATATATATATATATATATATATATATATATACTGTGTATACAGTATATATATATATATATATATGTATATATATATATATATATATATATATATATATATACTAGATTGTGGCCTGATTCTAACGCATCGGGTATTCTAGAATATGCATGTCCCCGTAGTATATGGACAATGATGATTCCAGAATTCGCGGCAGACTGTGCCCGTCGCTGATTGGTCAAGGCAACCTTTATGACATCATCGTCGCCATGGCAACCATTATGACATCATTGTCGCTGTGCCCGTTGCTGATTGGTCGAGGCCTGGCGGCCTCGACCAATCAGAGACGCGGGATTTCCTGGACAGACAGACAGACAGACAGAAAGACAGACAGACGGAAAAACCCTTAGACAATTATATATATAGATATATATATATATATACACACACATACACAGTACAGACCCAAATTTTGGACACACCTTCTCATTTAAAGATTTTTCTGTATTTTCATGACTATGAAATTTGTACATTCACACTGAAGGCATCAAAACTATGAATTATCACATGTGGAATTATATACTTAACAAAAAAGTGTGAAACAACTGAAATTATGTCTTATATTCTAGGTTCTTCAAAGTAGCCACCTTTTGCTTTGATGACTGCTTTGCACACTCTTGGCATTCTCTTGAACTAACAGAAAATGTGCAATCTGCATTCAAACAAAATTTTACAGGTGCATAAGTATGGGCACCCCACCAGAAAAGTGACATTAATATTTAGTAGATCCTCCTTTTGCAAAAATAACAGCCTCTAGTCGCTTCCGGTAGCTTTTAATGAGTTCCTGGATCCTGGATGAAGGTATTTTTGACCATTCCTCTTTACAAAACAATTCCAGTTCAGTTAAGTGTGATGGTCGCCGAGCATGGACAGCCGTCTTCAAATGATCTCACAGATGTTCAATGATATTCAGGTCTGGGGACTGGGATGGCCATTCCAGAACAGTGTAATTGTTCCTCTGCATGAATGCCTGAGTAGATTTGGATCGGTGTTTTGGATCATTGTCTTGCTGAAAGATCCATCCCCTGCGTAACTTCAATTTTGTCACTGATTCATGAACATTATTGTCAAGAATCTGCTGATACTGAGAGGAATCCATGCATCCCTCAACTTTAACAAGATTCCCGGTGCCGACATTGGCCACACAGCCCCAAAGCATGATGGAACCTCCACCAAATTTTACTGTGGGTAGCAAGTGTTTTTCTTGGCGTGCTGTGTTTTTTGACCGCCATGCATAACGCCTTTTTGTATGACCAAACAACTCAATCTTGGTTTCATCAGTCCACAGGACCTTCTTCCAAAAATAAATTGGCTTCTCCAAATGTGCTTTTGCATACCTCAACCACAGGAGAACAACTTGCAAGTGGCCACTTTAAGTAGCTTTTCTCATGATTGCATACACCTGGCTATGAAGTTCAAAGCTCAATTAGGTTAGGAAACCAAAAAAAGTGCTTTAGTAAGTCAGTAAAAAGTAGGTAGGAGTATTTAAAACAAGAAAATGATAAGGGTGCCCATACTTATGCACCGGTCAAATTTTTTTTGAATGCAGATTGCACATTTTCTGTTAGTACAAAAAACCTCATTTCAGGGCAGAAACATTATTGTGTCCAACAGTTATTAGATATATGAAAATGAAATAGCTGTTGCAACAAAAACCTATTTTTATAAAACATTAAACTTAAGATTAATAGGGGTGCCCAAACTTTTTCATATAACTGTATATATATATAAAAATCAGCAAACGAAGGCAGCACTCCAAATCCTCATGAAGGTAAAAATGTGTCTTTTTATTGAACCCACATCTCTGTGCGACGTTTCGGCTCACACTGAGCCTTTTTCAAGCCTTCAAGGGTTCAATAAAAAGACACATTTTTACCTTCATGAGGATTTGGAGTGCTGCCTTCGTTTGCTGATTTTTGTATTTATGTGGGCAGATGAGTGGACCATTCTGCCCGGGAGGCCAGGCACCCACCGGTGAGCATTGTGCTGTTCCAATTTTTTACGGTTTGTATATATATATATATATATATATATATATATATATATATATATATATATACAGTATATATACTGCTCAAAAAAAATAAGGGGAACGCTAAAATCCCACATCCTAGATACAGTATCACTGAATGAAGTATATTCCGGTTGCAAATCTGTATACATTACATAGTGGAATGTGCTGAGAACAATGAAACCTAAAAATGATGAATGTAAATCACAACTAATATCCCATGGAGGTCTGGAGTTGGAATGATGCTCAAAATCAAAGTGGAAAATCAAATTGCAGGCTGATCCAACTTCAGAGGAAATGCCTCAAGACAATGAATTGATGCTCAGTAGTGTGTGGCCTTCACGTGCCTGTATGACCTCCCTACAATGCTTGGGCATTGTCCTGATGAGGCAGTGAATGTTATCCTGAGACCGCAGCAGAAACGGCCCGAGATTCCCCCTGTGCAGAAGCGGGAACTTGACCCCTAACATATATGTACTAGATGGTGGCCCGATTCTAACGCATCGGGTATTCTAGAATATGTATGTATGTATGTATATAGCAGCCACATAGTATATAGCACAGGCCACGTAGTATATAGGAGTACTACGTGGCCTGTGCTATATACTATGTGGCTGCTATATACATACATACATATTGTAGAATACCCGATGCGTTAATACAGGCCACACAGTAAATAACACAGCCCACGTAGTATATAACACAGCCCACCCAGTATATAGCAGCCACGCAGTATATAACACAGGCCACGTAGTATACAGTATAACACTGGCCACATAATATATAACACAGTCCACGTAATATATAGCACAGCCCACATAGTATCTAACACTGCCCATAGAAGTAAATAGTCCCATACAGCTTCATATGATACACGACTACTCCGCACAGCTGGGGCCACTGTACACATAGATCACTACGCCCGGGCCCGGTCACTCACCATGTAATTAAAATTAAAAATAGTTATATACTCACCCGCCGGGTTCCAGCGAAGCTGTGCCGATGCGCGCACAGATGCCGCCATCTTTCGTTCCCAGGATGCATTGCAAACTTACCCAGATGACTTAGTGGTCTCGCAAGACCGCTAAGTCTTCTGGGTAATTTCGCAATGCATCTCTGGGAACAGAAGCTGGCGGCAGGCGCGAGCGCATCATCGGACGACGGATGGTGGGAATAGCAGGGTTTTTTTTATTATTATTTTTAACATTAGATCTTTTTACTATTGATCAGCAGCATCAATTGTAAAAATTTGGGGACACACAGGGTTAATAGCAGCGTTAACGGAGTGCGTTACCCGTGGCATAACGCGGTCCATTAATGCTGGCATTAACCCTATGTGAGCGGTGACTGGACGGGAGTATGGAGCGTGCGCCGGGCACTGACTGGACGGAAGTAGGGAGGGACTAATTATCGGCCTGACTGTGCCCGTCGCTGATTGGTCGCGGCAGCCAGGACAGGGCAGCTGGCGAGACCAATCAGCGACGCAAGATTTCCGTTACAGACAGACAGACAGAAGTACCCCTTAGACAATTTATATATGTATCTAATATATAAAGCTGAATGTGTGTGTGTGTGTGTGTATATGTGTATGTCCGGGATTGGCATCTGTACCATCGCATCTACAGCCAAAAAATTTTGCACAGTCACACGTCTGGACCCCGAGAGCATCATAGGCTATGTTGTGAGGTGAAATTTTAACCCCGCACGTTCCAATTCACCAAACAATTTTGCCCCTTTCTACATAATGGGGAAAAAGTGAAAGGAAAAGTGTTGGAGGCAAATTGACAGCTACCAGATGTGAACAAGGGGGACTTAAAGAATGAGAGCGATGGCGCCAAAGAGTATATACCGTACAGTTGCTAAGGTGGGGCCCCGACATGGGATACTCACCACACACGAGAATATGAACACATACACAAAATGCACCACACACTACCACGTGCTTGAACACATATTACCCTCAGCACACATTTCACCACACATACACCAACCTCTCCAAATAAAAGTCAAAACACAAAAGTCGCCGCTCAAAACTCGCCATGCACAAAATTCGCCAAATGCAAAACCACAAAACTTGCACATACTCAAAACGCAGCACAAATGTACCATATAGGAAATACGGCAGCTGTCAGTCACATGACCTGTCTTCTATGTGTATGCGTGAGCTAATATATACTGCCAGGGGGGAGGGCTTCCTGTTGGCTGGGGATTTATCAGGCTGCCAATTTAGCTTACAAATACTGAGGTAAAAATACTGACCAAATAACGTGTGAACAAGGTCTAATACAGGAGGAGATGACATACAGGTACATACTATATGCAGGGGAGATGACACACAGGTTGATACTATATACAGGAGGAGATGACTTACAGGTATATACTATATACAGGAGGAGATGACATACAGATATATACTTTATACAGGAGGAGATGACATACAGGGATATACTACATACAGGAGGAGATGGCACAGGTATATACTATATACAGGAGGAGATGACATACAGGTATATACTATATAAAAGAGGAGATGACACAAGTACGGTATATACAGGAGGAGATGACATGACATACAGAAGGTATATACTATATACAGGGAGATGACATATAGGCATATACTATTTACAGGAGATGACATACAGGTATATACTATACGAGGGGCGATCCAAAAGTAATGATATTCGGTTATTTCTATTGCACACAGAAATTAAAATAAAATGTTTTCTTCTCTCTTAGGTACCCACTAGTCCAGGAAAAAAAATCACTTAAATAGACCACGATTCCTGGGAGCTACATCCATTTGAATATGAACTGCCGAGGAGTGAACATCAAAATAGAAAAAAACGAGCTCAGAGCTGTCATCAAATACCTCTGAAAAAAATGACTACCAAAGACATACACAGCGACTTGGTGGAAACATTGGGGGACTCTTCTCCTCCATATTCCACAGTTGCATGCTGGGCCAAGGAACTTAAGCTGGGAAGAACATTGACGGAAGATGAACATCGTCAAGGACGCCCATCCACGTCCCTCAATGAAGAAAACATGAAAAAAGTTGAAGAAGTTGTATTGGCAGATCGAAGAGTGACTATCAGGCATGTAGCTGAGGTCCCAGGGAGGGTATTCAAAAAATCCTTGCAAAAGAATTGCATATGAGAAAGGTCTCCGCGCGTTGGGTGCCAAAAATGTTAACCGACGAGCAAAAGAAGAAACGAGTTGACATTTCAATAGCAAATCTCGAAAAGTTCCAAGCAGACAAGGAAAATTTTTTGTCACGATTTTTGACCATGGACGAGACCTGGATCCACCACTTTGATCCCGAAACTAAACAACAATCGATGACGTGGAAACGAGCCGACGAACCAACGCTGAAGAAATTCAAAGTGTCAAGCTCAGCAGGGAAGGTTATGGCGTCCGTTTTTTGGGACGCTGAAGGAATTATTATGTTGGACTATTTGGAGAAGGGAGCCACTATTACGGGCTCTTACTACGCAGAACAAATAAGAAGATTGCGGGAGGCTATCAAGGAGAAAAGGCACGGCAAACTGCGCGCCGGCTCACAAAGCTGCAGTTGCCATGGCTACCATTCAAGAAGCAGGCTTTGAACTGGTGGAACACCCCCCCTATTGGCCAGATCTAGCCCCCAGTGACTTCTTTCTCTTTCCTCGACTCAAGGAACACCTCCGGGGCAAGAAATTTGATGACCATAGCGACGTGATAACCGCTGTTGGGGATTTTTTTGAGGGTCAAAATCAAGAATTTTTTTCTAAGGGAATTCTAAGTTTAGAAAAGAGATGGACTAAATGTATAGACTTGATAGGAGACTATGTAAAAAAATTAAAAAAATTTTTGACTATATTCATTGTGTTTAGTATTGATTATCATTACTTTTGGATCGCCCCTCGTATATAGGAGGAGATGACATACAGGTATATACTATATACAGAAGAGATGGCATACAGGTATATACTGTATACAGGAGGAGATGACACATAGGTATATACAATATACAGGAGGAGATGACATACAGGTATATACAATATACAGGAGGAGATGACATACAGCAGGTATATACTATTTACAGGGGAGATGACATACAGGTATATACTATATACAGGGGAGATGACATACAGGTATATACTATATACAGGAGATAACATACAGGTGTATACTATATATAAGAGAGATGGCAAACATGTATATACTAAGGGGAAAATGAGAGGTGTGAGGTGAAAATGAGAGGTGTGAGGTGAAAATGAGGGGTGTGAGGTGAAAATGAGAAGTGTGAGATGAAAATGAAAAGGTGTGAGTGCAAAATGAGAGGAGTGAGGAAAAATAGTGGAGTGATCGGAAA
This sequence comes from Ranitomeya imitator, assembly GCF_032444005.1. Lineage (NCBI taxonomy): Eukaryota > Metazoa > Chordata > Amphibia > Anura > Dendrobatidae > Ranitomeya > Ranitomeya imitator. Next base: position 49,297,979 of record NC_091284.1, on the reverse strand, counting down.
ATGACAGATGTGAGGTCGAAATGACAAGTGTAAGGGGGAATGAGAGGAGTGAGGGTGGAATGAGAGGAGTGAGGGTGGAATGAGAGGAGTGAGGGGGAAATAAGAGGAGTGGGGGAAAATGAGAGGTGTGAGGGAGAAAATGAGAGATGTGAGGGGGAAAATGAAAGATGTGAGGGGGAAAATGATAGGCAAGATGGGAAAATGAGAGAAGTGAGGTGCTAAATGAGAGGCCTGATGGGAAAATAAGAGACGTGAGGTGCTATAACTAACTACATATATTTACTATGCCCAGTAAACGCCGGGCTCTTCAGCTAGTATATACATATATGTGTATATATATATATAACTGTCTTAGTTGCCTATAGCAAGCAATCAGTGTTCAGCTTTCATTTTACCACAGCAGTGTGAGAAATCAATGAGACCCACTGTACTCTTTCAGCTTGTTAAGTGGTACTCTGTGGAGAACTTTAAAGCGATTGTTAATTTATCCTTTGGATAAGTGTTATATATCACTTTGGATACCCATCCTTTGGATAGGTGATAATTTGCAGATTAGCAGGCGTAATTGACTATTGGCGGATTGGGGAATTTTTATCTCTGAAAGGGAATTTAAAATCCCATTCTAAAATGACCCTCGAGGCCAGAGGCTCAACTAGCACTCAATTCAACCTCTGTGGGTCTGTCTGAAAAATCTGAGTTCACCCTTCGTCAGTTCTTTAGAGACTAAATGAAGTGGTACCTACCAATAGGTAATAACTTGTTTTAATGGGACAACCTTTTAATGTTACATGTGAGTGTTTCCAGAATATCAGATTGCGACAGTGGAGACCTATAGAGACATAGGATCATTCACAGAAACACACATATCTTTTCTTGGTTAGTGTCTGGATCGTCTAATTCTTGCAAAAATCAGTCTTTATGGTTTGGTGTTAAAGTGGCATAACACGTTCTGTGGTCAATGCCAAAAAAAATAGATAACCATCTGTCGGACATCTGTCGTTGTTGAAGCTATCCAAGAGAGGATTTTGAGAAGCATGAGGATATTGGTGCAGAAATTATTCTGGCAGGTGCACGTCTACAGATCAACATGTCGCCATGTGCTGGAAGTTATACCAAATGTCAGCAGTACTAAAGATAAAAAGGGACAGGTGGGTGTAAAGAAGTGCTTCATGTATTGCAGTTGGTGACTGGATATGATAGTAGACTATCATAATTCTTGGTGATTCTACTATTATCTTGATCAATCCACACGTGTGAAAAGGGTTTTCTTTTTATGGCTCCCTCTGTACTTTTGACATGTCACCACTTTTTATGATGGGAATAGGCATTTTGCAGTGCCTTGCGAAAGTATTCGGCCCCCTGGAACTTTTCAACCTTTTCCCACATATCACGCTTCAAACATAAAGATACCAAATGTTAATTTTTGGTGAAGAATCAACAACAAGTGGAACACAATTGCAAAGTTGAACAAAATTTATTGGTTATTTAAAATTTTTGTGGAAATTCAAAAACTGAAAAGTGGGGCGTGCAATATTATTCGGCCCCTTTACTTTCAGTGCAGCAAACTCACTCCAGAAGTTCATTGTGGATCTCGGAATTATCTAATGTTGTCCTAAATGCCTAATGATGATAAATATAATCCACCTGTGTGTAATCAAGTCTCCGTATAAATGCACCTGCTCTGTGATAGTCTCAGGGTTCTGTTTGAAGCACAGAGAGCATCATGAAGACCGAGGAACACAACAGGCAGGTCCGTGATACTGTTGTGGAGATGTTTAAAGTCGGATTTGGATACAAAATGATTTCCAAAACTTTAAACATCTCAAGGAGCACTGTGCAAGTGGCCATATTGAAATGGACGGAGTATCATACCACTGCAAATCTACCAAGACCCGGCCGTCCCTCTAAGCTTTCATCTCAAACAAGGAGAAGACTGATCAGAGATGCAGCCAAGAGGCCCATGATCACTCTGGATGAACTGCAGAGATCTACAGCTGAGGTGGGACAGTCTGTCCATAGGACAACAATCAGTCGTACACTGCAAAAATCTGGCCTTTATGGAAGAGTGGCAAGAAGAAAGCCATTTCTCAAAGATATCCATAAAAGTGTCATTTAAAGTTTGCAACAAGCCACCTGGGAGACACACCGAATATGTGGAAGAAGGTGCTCTGGTCAGATGAAACCAAAATTAAACTTTTTGGCAACAATGCCAAACGATATGCTTGGCGTAAAGGCAACACAGCTCATCACCCTGAACACATCATCCCCACTGTCAAACATGATGGTGGCACCATCATGGTTTGAGCCTGCTTTTCTTCAGCAGGGACAGGGAAGATGGTTAAAATTGATGAGAAGATGGATGGAGCCAAATACAGGACCATTCTTGAAGAAAACCTGTTGGAGTCTGCAAAAGACCTGAGACTGGGACAGAGATTTGTCTTCCAACAAGACAATGATTCCAAACATAAAGCAAAATCTACAATGGAATTGTTCACAAATAAACGTATCCAGGTGTTAGAATGGCCAAGTCAAAGTCCAAGTAAATCTAATCAAGAATCTGTGGAAAGAGCTGAAAACTGCTGTTCACAAATGATCTCCATCAAACCTCACTGAGCTTGAGCTGTTTGCCAAGGAAGAATGGGCAAGAATTTCAGTCTCTCGATGTACAAAACTGATAGAGACAGACCCCAAGTGACTTGCAGCTGTAATCGCAGCAAAAGGTGGCGCAACAAAGTATTAAGTAAAAGGGGCCGAATAATATTGCACGCCACACTTTTCAGTTTTTGAATTTCCACAAAAATTTAAACTAACCAATAAATTTTGTTCAACTTCACAATTGTGTGCCACTTGTTGATTCTTCAAAAATTTACATTTGGTATCTTTATGTTTGAAGCATGATATGTGGGAAAAGGTTGAAAAGTTCCAAGGGGTCGAATACTTTGGCAAGGCACTGTTGGTGTTCTACGTATGGCATTAACATTTTGTATTTTCCAGACTCCCATGAGGTCCGGTAGCTCCCAAACTTAGGTCGCTATAAAACAACACTGTGATCTAAACTTCAGTTCAGTAGAATCAGATGAAGTAGAATCAGCATCAACGGCATGTTCTGAGTATCACAGGTGCTTCATTGACATGTTCAAGTCCCTGCTGATGCATGTTTCACGGCTGTTAGATAACCATAAAGCATGCGGGGATTGCCTGACAAACACGGACAATTCCTGTTGTGAATTCTGTGGCCAAGCTCCCTCCTGTGGTCGTGAGTGGTACTGCGGCTGGTTCTGTCTATAAGCTTCCTTTGGTGGATGAGAGTGGTACTGCGGCTTCTGAGTTTCCTTCCTCAGGTGATGAGGTTAAGTCGTTAGGTGCTGCTCTATTTAACTCCACCTGGTGCTTTGATCCTGGCCTCCAGTCAATGTTCTAGTATTGGTCTTGCTTCCTCCTGGATCGTTCCTGTGGCCTGTCTATCCTGCATAAGCTAAGTTCTGCTTATGTTATTTTTGTTTGCAATATTTTCTGTCCAGCTTGCTATATTGGTTTTTCTTGCTTGCTGGAAGCTCTGAGACGCAGAGGGAGCACCTCCGTACCGTTAGTCGGTGCGGAGGGTCTTTTTGCCCCTCTGCGTGGTTGTTTGTAGGTTTTTGTGTTGACCGCAAAGCTATCTTTCCTATCCTCGGTCTATTCAGTAAGTCGGGCCTCACTTTGCTAAATCTATTTCATCTCTGTGTTTGTATTTTATCTTTACTCACAGTCATTATATGTGGGGGGCTGCCTTTTCCTTTGGGGAATTTCTCTGAGGCAAGGTAGGCTTATTTTTCTATCTTCAGGGCTAGTTAGTTTCTCAGGCTGTGCCGAGTTGCATAGGGAGCGTTAGGCGCAATCCACGGCTACCTCTAGTGTGGTGTGATAGGATTAGGGATTGCGGTCAGCAGAGTTTCCACGTCTCAGAGCTTGTCATATGTTTTTGGTAAATGTCAGGTCACTTTGTGTGCTCTGAACTTCAAGGTCCATTGTGGTTCTGAATTACCTATTCATAACAGTACTGGAGGCCCAAAGTACTAATGCTTCTCAATAGAGGGAAAAGAGAAGTTCTGAGACCATTTTTTTTTCTCTGCGCTGTGTTCTGTCTTTCTTTTCCCCTTTACATCAGGGTGGTTCAGAACACAGGTGTGGACATGGACATTCAGGGTCTGTCCTCTTTGATGGATAATCTCACTATAAGAGTACAGAACATTCAAGATTTAGTGGTTCAGAATCCTATGTTAGAACCTAAAATTCCTATTCCTGAGTTATTTTCTGGAGATAGAGCTAAGTTTTTGAATTTTAAAAATAATTATAAATTATTTCTGGCTTTGAAACCCCACTCCTCTGGTGACCCAGTTCAACAAGTTAAAATCATTATTTCTTTATTACGTGGCGACCCTCAAGACTGGGCATTTTCCCTTGCGCCAGGAGATCCTGCATTATGTAATATTGATGCGTTTTTTCTGGCGCTCGGATTGCTGTACGACGAACCTAATTCAGTGGATCAGGCAGAGAAAAATTTGCTGGCTCTGTGTCAGGGTCAGGATGAGATAGAGATTTATTGTCAGAAGTTTAGAAAGTGGTCCGTGCTCACTCAATGGAATGAATGTGTGCTGGCAGCTATTTTCAGAAAGGGTCTCTCTGAAGCCCTTAAGGATGTCATGGTGGGATTTCCTATGCCTGCTGGTCCGAATGAGTCTATGTCTTTGGCCATTCAGATCGGTCGACGCTTGCGCGAGCGTAAATCTGTGCACCATTTGGCGGTATTATGTGAGCATAAACCTGAGCCTATGCAGTGCGATAGGACTTTAACCAGAGCTGAAAGGCAAGAACACAGAATGGGCTGTGTTTCTACTGTGGTGATTCCACTCATGCTATCTCCGATTGTCCTAAGCACACTAAGCGGTTCGCTAGGTCTGCCACCATTGGTACGGTACAGTCGAAATTTCTTTTGTCCGTTACTTTGATCTGCTCTTTGTCTTCCTATTCTGTCATGGCATTTGTGGATTCAGGCGCTGCCCTGAATTTGATGGACTTGGAGTTTGCTAGGCGCTGTGGGTTTGTCTTGGAGCCCTTGCAGTGTCCTATTCCATTGAGAGGAATTGATGCTACGCCTTTGGCCAAGAATAAGCCTCAGTATTGGACCCAGCTGACCATGTGCATGGCTCCTGCGCACCAGGAGGATATTCGCTTTCTGGTGTTGCATAATCTGCATGATGTGGTCGTGTTGGGGTTGCCATGGCTACAAGTCCATAACCCAGTATTAGATTGGAAATCAATGTCTGTGCCGTCAGGGGGTACATGGTGATGTTCCATTTCTGTCTATCTCATCATCCACCCCTTCTGAGGTCCCAGAGTTCTTGTCTGATTACCGGGATGTATTCGATGAGCCCAAGTCCAATGCCCTACCTCCGCATAGGGATTGTGATTGTGCTATCGATTTGATTCCTGGTAGTAAATTTCCTAAGGGTCGACTGTTTAATTTATCTGTACCTGAGCACGCCGCTATGCGGAGTTACGTGAAGGAGTCTTTGGAGAAGGGTCATATTCGCCCGTCATCGTCGCCATTGGGAGCGGGGTTCTTTTTTGTGGCCAAGAAGGATGGTTCGCTGAGACCTTGTATTGATTACCGCCTTCTAAATAAAATTACGGTCAAATTTCAGTACCCCTTGCCGCTGCTGTCTGATTTGTTTGCTCGGATTAAGGGGGCTAGTTGGTTCACCAAGATAGATCTTCGTGGTGCGTATAATCTTGTGCGTATTAAACGGGGCGATGAATGGAAAACAGCATTTAATACGCCCGAAGGCCATTTTGAGTACCTGGTTATGCCATTCGGACTTTCTAATGCTCCATCAGTGTTTCAGTCCTTTATGCATGACATCTTCCGAGAGTACCTGGATAAATTCCTGATTGTATACTTGGATGATATTTTGGTCTTCTCGGATGATTGGGAGTCTCATGTGAAGCAGGTCAGAATGGTGTTCCAGGTCCTGTGTGCTAATTCTTTGTTTGTGAAGGGGTCAAAGTGTCTCTTTGGTGTTCAGAAGATTTCATTTTTGGGGTTCATTTTTTCTCCTTCTACTATCGAGATGGACCCTGTTAAAGTTCAGGCCATTTATGATTGGACTCAGCCAACATCTCTGAAGAGTCTGCAGAAGTTCTTGGGCTTTGCTAATTTTTATCGTCACTTCATCGCTAATTTTTCTAGCATTGCTAAACCGTTGACTGATTTAACCAAGAAGGGTGCTGATGTGGTCAATTGGTCTTCTGCTGCTGTGGAAGCTTTTCAGGAGTTGAAGCGTCGTTTTTCTTCTGCCCCTGTGTTGTGCCAACCCGATGTTTCGCTTCCGTTCCAGGTCGAGGTTGATGCTTCCGAAATTGGAGCAGGGGCTGTTTTGTTGCAGAGAAGTTCTGATTGCTCGGTGATGAAACCATGCGCATTCTTTTCAAGGAAATTTTTGCCTGCTGAGCGAAATTATGATGTTGGCAATCGAGAGTTGCTAGCCATGAAGTGGGCATTCGAGGAGTGGCGTCATTGGCTTGAAGGAGCTAAGCATCGTGTGGTGGTCTTGACTGATCACAAAAACTTGACTTATCTTGAGTCTGCCAAACGGTTGAATCCTAGACAGGCTCGTTGGTCGTTGTTTTTCTCCCGTTTTGACTTTGTGGTTTCGTACCTTCCGGGCTCTAAAAATGTGAAGGCTGATGCCCTGTCTAGGAGTTTTGTGCCCGATTCTCCGGGTTTATCTGAGCCGGCGGTTATTCTCAAAGAGGGGGTAATTTTGTATGCCATCTCCCCTGATTTGCAGCGGGTGCTGCAAAAATTTCAGGCTAATAGACCTGACCGTTGCCCAGCGGAGAAACTGTTTGTCCCTGATAGGTGGACGAATAAAGTTATCTCTGAGGTTCATTGTTCGGTGTTGGCTGGTCATCCTGGAATCTTTGGTACCAGAGATTTGGTGGCTAGATCCTTTTGGTGGCCGTCTCTGTCGCGGGATGTGCGTTCTTTTGTGCAGTCCTGTGGGATTTGTGCTCGGGCTAAGCCCTGCTGTTCTCGTGCCAGTGGGTTGCTTTTGCCCTTGCCGGTCCCGAGGAGGCCTTGGACACATATCTCTATGGATTTTATTTCGGATCTCCCCGTCTCTCAAAGAATGTCGGTCATTTGGGTGGTTTGTGATCGCTTCTCTAAGATGGTCCATTTGGTGCCCTTATCTAAATTGCCTTCCTCCTCTGATTTGGTGCCGTTGTTTTTCCAGCATGTGGTTCGTTTACATGGCATTCCAGAGAACATCATTTCTGACAGAGGTTCCCAGTTTGTTTCGAGGTTTTGGCGAGCTTTTTGTGCTAGGATGGGCATTGATTTGTCTTTTTCCTCGGCTTTCCATCCTCAGACAAATGGCCAGACTGAACGAACCAATCAGACCTTGGAAACATATCTGAGATGTTTTGTTTCTGCTGATCAGGATGATTGGGTGTCCTTTTTGCCTTTGGCTGAGCTCGCCCTTAATAATCGGGCCAGCTCGGCTACTTTGGTTTCGCCGTTTTTCTGCAATTCTGGGTTCCACCCTCGTTTCTCTTCAGGGCAGGTTGAGTCTTTGGACTGTCCTGGTGTGGATACTGTGGTGGATAGGTTGCAGCAGATTTGGACTCATGTAGTGGACAATCTGACTTTGTCCCAGGAGAAGGCTCAATGTTTCGCTAACCGCAGGCGCTGTGTGGGTCCCCGACTTCGTGTTGGGGATTTGGTTTGGTTGTCATCTCGTTATATTCCTATGAAGGTTTCCTCTCCTAAATTTAAGCCTTGTTTCATTGGTCCATATAGGATTTCTGAGGTTCTTAATCCTGTGTCTTTTCGTTTGACTCTTCCAGCTTCTTTTTCCATCCATAACGTGTTCCATAGGTCATTGTTGCGGAGATACGTGGCACCTGTGGTTCCATCTATTGATCCTCCTGCTCCGGTTTTGGTTGAAGGGGAATTGGAGTATATTGTGGAGAAGATTTTGGATTCTCGTGTTTCGAAACGGAAACTCCAGTATTTGGTTAAGTGGAAGGGTTATGGTCAAGAAGATAATTCCTGGGTCTTTGCCTCTGATGTCCATGCTGCCGATCTGGTTCGTGCCTTTCGTGTGGCTCATCCTGGTCGGCCTGAGGGCTCTGGTGAGGGTTCGGTGACCCCTCCTCAAGGGGGAGGTACTGTTGTGAATTCTGTGGCCAAGCTCCCTCCTGTGGTCGTGAGTGGTACTGCGGCTGGTTCTGTCTATAAGCTTCCTTTGGTGGATGAGAGTGGTACTGCGGCTTCTGAGTTTCCTTCCTCAGGTGATGAGGTTAAGTCGTTAGGTGCTGCTCTATTTAACTCCACCTGGTGCTTTGATCCTGGCCTCCAGTCAATGTTCTAGTATTGGTCTTGCTTCCTCCTGGATCGTTCCTGTGGCCTGTCTATCCTGCATAAGCTAAGTTCTGCTTATGTTATTTTTGTTTGCAATATTTTCTGTCCAGCTTGCTATATTGGTTTTTCTTGCTTGCTGGAAGCTCTGAGACGCAGAGGGAGCACCTCCGTACCGTTAGTCGGTGCGGAGGGTCTTTTTGCCCCTCTGCGTGGTTGTTTGTAGGTTTTTGTGTTGACCGCAAAGCTATCTTTCCTATCCTCGGTCTATTCAGTAAGTCGGGCCTCACTTTGCTAAATCTATTTCATCTCTGTGTTTGTATTTCATCTTTACTCACAGTCATTATGTGTGGGGGGCTGCCTTTTCCTTTGGGGAATTTCTCTGAGGCAAGGTAGGCTTATTTTTCTATCTTCAGGGCTAGTTAGTTTCTCAGGCTGTGCCGAGTTGCATAAGGAGCGTTAGGCGCAATCCACGGCTACCTCTAGTGTGGTGTGATAGGATTAGGGATTGCGGTCAGCAGAGTTTCCACGTCTCAGAGCTCGTCATGTTTTTGGTAAATGTCAGGTCACTTTGTGTGCTCTGAACTTCAAGGTCCATTGTGGTTCTGAATTACCTATTCATAACAGATTCCCATATGTTTTGTGGCTGTCTAACAGTTGCGCAACATGTGGTCGCCGGAGCTAGAACGTGTCACGAGCACACGCGATACTCGATGTATACGTTAGCACCCTAGGCAAATTCGAGCAACCAGCCCTTGCACTCATCATTACTCTTTACATCTATGTATCTATGTGCGGATCACTACAAAATACTATAAAAAAAACTAAGAATTGAGTCGGAACATATATTGATATAAGTGCAATGTGTAGGAACATGTTCACACTGTGGCCATCTTACAGACAAAACCTGGGATAAAATCAAAATGAGCAGATAAGTAAGTAAATAGTAATAGAGCATGTACATAACATAAGGTACTTAGTTGACATGATTTTGATAAAAAAAAGTATAAAATCCATCCCACCGCGACAAAGTGTACTCAATCAGGATGGTCCTGTTTATAGAATTAAATCTCATCGTGTTTCAGGTGACCTCGGTATAAATGGGGACAGATCAGGAACCAAACTGTTCAAATACCTGTCCATAAGAAGCTATATGGATGAAATGTCTACCTCAAAATGGGGGAGCCATGCCCCTGTTTGTACAAAGTACAAGAAACTACAGCAAAACCAAAAAATAAACTTGAACATATGTTGGTATAAGTGCCATGTGAAGGAGCATGTTCACATTGTGACCATTTAGCGCATTATCTTCCATTATCTTGAACAAATCAGACAAGTGAGAAAGGAATTTGTTTTTTATGGCCAACTCTGTATTATTGACATGTCACCACCTTTTATGATGGGAATAACCAATTTGGGGTTGCTATGCTTAGCAGTAACATTTTGTATTTTTCAGACTCCCTCAAGGTTCGCTAGCTCCCAAACTTAGGTGACTCCCTCGAGGTCCGGTAGCTTCCAAACTTAGGTGACTACCTTGAGGTCTGGTAGCTTCCAAACTTAGAAGACTCCCTCGAGGTCTGGTAGCTCCCATACTTAGGTGACTTTCTCGAGGTCTGGTAACTCACAAACTTAGGTTACTCCCTCGAGGTCTGGTAACTCACAAACTTGGGTTACTCCCTCGAGGTCCTGTAGCTCCCAAACTTAGGTGACTCCATAGAAGTCCAATAGCTCCCAAACTTAGGTGACTCCCTCGAGGTCTGGTAGCTTCCAAGCTTAGAAGACTCCCTCGAAGTCTGGTAGCTCCCATACTTAGGTGACTTCCTCGAGGTCTGGTAACTCACAAACTTAGGCTACTCCCTCGAGGTCTGGTAGCTCCCATACTTAGGTGACTTCCTCAAGGTCTGGTAACTCACAAATTTAGGCTAGTCCCTCGAGGTCCGGTAACTCCCAAACTTAGGTCACTGTAAAAGAACACCGTGATCTAACTTCAGTTCAGTAGAATCAGGTGAACATTTCTTGATAAAATGTCGGACACCGGTGTCAACGCCAACAAGGTATCACAGCAAAATATTTTCACAAGTTAGAAAAAAAAAGAAAAAAAAAACGAGGATGACATTTACACTTGACTGAAAGAGAAATTATTATATAAACTCATCTCCAGATACCGGTCAGGGACGGATTTAAAAAAAAGGCAAAAGTCTGTTTATCAAATGTAAAGCAAAAATCAATGCAAGTTTGGCATGTCATGACTACTAATGGCACCCTTCGCTACCCTGGAATATTAATCCGAGCCGCTTTAACTGAAAGTTGTTTGGCAGAACTTCTATTTTTTCCACCTTTTTTTTTTTTTTTTTTTTACATTAACAGTCCAGATTGGTGTGAATCTCGGGCAACAGATATGTGTCAAATGGAAAGCATCTGATAATAACTTTCTCCACAATGACATTGTCACATGGGAATTATAAAGAAGTGCTGAATGTTTCATATTACAGATGTACAGAAGGGCAGTGCTGGCAAAGCTCAATAAGTTATTAAAGTGTTATCTACTGTACAGAAGTAATTGCACAGATTTCAAGATGTGCGGACATGCTTCCACTTCAGGCTCACAGTGACATGACCTTGAATGAGGCTTGTGGGAAAGATACAGGGAAAGGAAGAAGCAAACAGGACAGATATCAAAGAAAAACATGTTCTGTACTTTCTCATGTGCCTTTACTGCTGTATACCAAATTACAGGGAAATGCAATCTATACAGATTGATTTAATAGTAATTCCATAATATCAAACGTTAAAGAATACAGTAACTAAGTTTTTTATTAATTTAAATATATTTCAGGAATGGTAAAATTAAGATTTTTTTGAATATACTGCATTACCTTATTTTGCTTTCTTAACTTCCAAACACTTTGTTGCAGCTATGTTTCAGTGCCTAGCTCAGGCTTCTTTAGACGCTGCTCTCAACTGCTGCTCAGAGAAAAACCTATATCTTTATTCAAGCAGTCTGTGTACAGGACGTTTACTTTCTGAGCCCCTTTGGTCCCCATTCCCATACTCAGAAAGTGGAATTTCCCTGCACACACTATTTGAATGCACTGTGTTGCAAAAAAATGCGACTTCTGGTATTTTCACACCATTCTCACCCCAGCTCCGATTAAAGTGGGTGTTGCTGGAGTGGGAGCGGAGCGTGACAAAGTGTGGCGAACTCCTCCTGACAAATTCATGATGAGTGGCTGCGTTTACTACACTACAAATCTTACTCTTGCAGAGGCTGGAGTAAAATTTGTGGCGAGACCCACATGGCGGTGCATGCCACTACATGCCTTGCCTGATTCATCAAGCCTCGTAATGAATCCAGATCATCTGCTCCAAAAAGCCTTAAAGGGAATTGCTGTTTTTCATAAATCGCCCCCCACGCTTTTCAAGTGTATCACACAAGGACCAAAAACGTTTCACATGTTCGAAATGCGTTAATTTTTGCAGAGGTTTCCCTTACTATTTGCAATGGCTTTTAGATTTTAATAAGAATTACTAGTAAAGACATAGATTTTACCTGTAAACTGTGAACTGGAAACTGGACCTTTTCTTCCTCCATTATACTTCCATGAGACACCAAGTAGTAGGATAATAATTAATAATAATTTTTATTTATATAGCGCCAACATATTCCGCAGCACTTTACAATTAAGCGGGGACATGTACAGACAATAAATTCGGTACGAGTTAAGACAATTTAAACAGTAACATTAGGGGTGAGGTCCCTGCTCGCAAGCTTACAATCTACAAGGAAATGGGGGGACACAATAGGTGAAAAGTGCTTGTTATTTCAGGTCTGGCAATTATAATAAACAGGGATTTTCATATAAAGCTGCATGATCCGGTCATCAGCCCGTGTGTTTAAGTGCAATAGTCAAGTATCAAGTACAGTTATCATGTGCATGGAGGGTGTGGAGACAAATGAATAGTAGGGTGCAGATTCAGAGTAATATTTGGAAGGAGGGAACAGAGCAAAGTTAGTTTACTGAGTAGTTGATGTGGTAGGCTTATTTGAAGAGATGGGTTTTTCAAAGCGCGCTTGAATAGGTCAGGGCTAGGTATCAGTCTGATCGTCTGATCGTCTGGGGAAGTGCATTCCAGAGAGCTGGCGCAGCACGAGAGAAGTCTTGGAGACGGAGGTGTGAGGTTCGGATTACAGGGGATGTTAGTCTTAGGTCATTTGTAGAACGGAGGGCATGTGTAGGACAATAGACGGAGATGAGAGAGGAGATATAAGGCGATGCAGAACTGTGGAGAGCTTCGTGGGTGAGAGGACCCTGGACCCTGTAGCGAATGGGTAGCCAGTGTAATGGCTGGCACCAGATTGAGGCTTTGGTGAAGCGGCTGGACTGAAATATGACTCTGGCTGCAGCATTCAAGATGGATTGGAGAGGAGAAAGTTTGGTAAGAGGGAGACCGATCAGAAGAGAGTTGCAGTAGTCCAGACGGGAATGAATGAGAATTCCAAAGATAAAGCCGTGTGCACTACTACTAGTGGTGCCCAGGTAGGTTCCCACACCATGTGATACTAAAAGAAAGAACCTGGCAGTCAACTTAATGCTTGTGAGATTTTAATCGTAGTAGCCAAAAACGTTTCAGTCCTATATCTGGACCTTCATCAGTTACGTACTATGATGCAAAAGTAGAAGGAAATGACTGTAGTGTCATATAAGGCACAGCATAGTCTGCGTCTGGTATTTGCGCAGATAGGTTTTAGGCACACAGAATGGACTTATTTACGCTGATTTGTGCTGTGCTTGTCTCCAGACGCGGTGACTAGCAGGGATACTCATTTGGAATGAAACACATTTGCAAAATTGATTTTTTTTTCACACAAATTATATGTATTTTTAGGGGTATTTAAAGGGGTATTCCCATCTCTAAAATCCTATCCCATTATGTAGTAGGTGTAATAATAGTACTATTAGGGAAATACCTCCAATTAAAAATATAGTATAGTTGTTCTGATTTGCTATGTTGCTTACCCCATGCAGCATATTCTTAACTGTAGACAGTGGAGCTAAAACACATACATCATAAGGTACACTGAAGCTGCAGCATGTACATAACAGAAGACAGTGAGGCTGGAGCATATCCATCACAGAAGACAGTGAAGCTGGAGCATTGGCCAATGGGAATGGTAATCCTTCAATGGATGTGCCTCAGTGTTCAATAGTGAACGCTGCATGCACATTCTCACAGTGCAAAAAGGAATTAAAAAGCCAGAGACCAGCACAACATGACTTCCGGTCGCAGATTCCCCAACCCTACCATAGATCACAGACTTCACATGAGTCAACAGCGTGATACAGCATTAAAAAAAGCAAACACAGTTCTAGAATGTATTAAGAAAAGCATAGCATCTAGATCACAAGAAGTAATTATTTTTCCCATCTACTCCTCTTTGGTCAGACCTCATCAGGAATACTGTGTCCAGTTCTGGGCATCAACTTTTAAAAAAGACATTGAAAAACTGGAGCAAGGTCAGAGATGATCTACCAGGATGGTGAGCAGACTGCAAATATTTCTTACGAGCAGGGACGATTTTAGGGAAAGTGGGGCCCTGGGCAAAACTTTAAATTGGGGCACCAAATGCTAACATATTGCACCATCACACAGATACATTTCAGTTGTATTGACATGTGCTGAGTTTAGGCCGTTAAACGAGCTTGATCGACAATATTGAAGTCGTTCGACGCTTGTTGCCGAGTTTCTCTACACCGTATGAGGAAGAATGATGGGGACAAACAGTCCTCGATACAGTACATTGCAGGTCCCAAATAGTATAATACATTCCCCATGGTCTTTGATGGAGTATAATGCAGCCCCCCTTAGGGTATACTGCAGCCCCCTCAGAGTATAATGCAGCCCCTCTCAAAGAGTATAATGCAGCTCCCCTCATAGTGTATACTGCAGCCCCCAACATAAAGAATACTGCAGCCCCCCTCAGAATATACTACAGCCCCCTCAGTGTTTAATGCAGCCCACTCAGAGTATAATGCAGCCCTCTCACAGTATAATGCAGCCCCTTCACAGAGTATAATGCAGCCCCCTCATAGAGTTTAATGCAGCCCCCCACACAGTATAATGCAGCCCCCTCAGAGTATAATGCTGCTCCCTCACACGCACAGTATAATGCAGCACCCACACACAGTATAATGTAGTCCCCTCATTGAGTATAATGCAGCCCCCACAGAGTATAATGCAGCCCCCTTACAGTATAATACAGCCCCCACACACAGTATAATACAGCCCTCTCAGAGTATAATATAGCCCCCCTCAAAGTATAATGCAGCCCTGCACACACAAATACAATGTAGTCCCCTCATAGAGTATAATGCAGCCCCCCCACACAGTTTAATGTAACCCCCTAATAGTGTTTACTGCAGCAGACTCAGAGTATAATGCAGCCCCCCACACACAGTATAATGTGGTCCCCTTATAGAGTATAATGCAGCCCACTCAGAGTATAATGCAGCTCCCTCACAGTATAATACTGCCCCCACACACACAGTATAATGCAGCCCTCTCAGAGTATAATATAGCACCCCTCAAAGTATAGTGCAGCCCTCAACACACAAATACAATGTAGTACCCTCATAGAGTATAATGCAGCCCCCCCACACAGCATAATGCAGCACCCACACAGAATGATGCAGCCCTCTCACACACAGTATAATGCACCTCCCAGACACACAGTAAAATGCATACACATATATTCACATACATACACACACAATATAATGCACACACATGCACACACAGTATAATGCATACACATATACAATATTCACCTCTCCTCCTCGTTCCCTGCGCAGCTCCAGGCTCTGCTCCAGTCTTATCAGCTCCACTGGTGGCACAGTGTGGCACACGATAAGGTGATGTCATCACGCATCCGCTGAGTCACAAGCATAGGGGAATGATGAGATTGAAAGCGTCATCTGACGCTCTCTCCTCCATCACTGCTTTCAACTATATTGGCATCCATGATGCCAATAAATTGAATGTGCGATGCGGGGGGACCCTCTTACTCATGGGTCTCTTAGTGGCCGTGTGGTATACCTCTATTAGTGGCACACCTCTGGCTGGGGCCCCTGTAGGAGCGATGGCCCTAGGCAGCTGCCCAGTCTGCCTGCCCCTAACACCGGCCCTGCCTACAAAGAAAGGTTAAAGGATTTGGGAATGTTTAGCTTGCAAAATAGAAGGCTAAGAGGAGACTTAACCCCTTTCTGCCATCAGACGTACTATTGCGTCCATGGGGGGTGGGCCCTACTTCCCAAGGACGCAATAGTACGTCATATGCGATCGGCAGCGCTCACGGGGGGAGCAGCGCCGATCGCGGCCGGGTGTCAGCTGCCTATCGCAGCTGACATCCGGCACTATGTGCCAGGAGCGGTCACGGACCGCCCCCGGCACATTAACCCCCGGCACACCGCGATCAAAGATGATCGCGATGTGCCGGCGGTGCAGGGAAGCACCGCGCAGGGAGGGGGCTCCCTGCGGGCTTCCCTGAGACCCCCGCAGCAA
The DNA here is from genome assembly GCF_032444005.1 of Ranitomeya imitator. Taxonomy (NCBI): domain Eukaryota; kingdom Metazoa; phylum Chordata; class Amphibia; order Anura; family Dendrobatidae; genus Ranitomeya; species Ranitomeya imitator. The sequence continues at coordinate 49,282,015 of NC_091284.1, read as the reverse complement.
CGCGATGTAATCGCGTTGCTGCGAGGGTCTTGCCGCCCTCCCTCCCTGCTCTAGCCCCGGATCCAAGATGGCCGCGGATCCGGGTCCTGCAGGGAGGGAGGTGGCTTCACAGAGCCTGCTCAGAGCAGGCACTGTGAAGCCTGCACTGCTGCATGTCAGATCAGTGATCTGACAGAGTGCTGTGCAAACTGTCAGATCACTGATCTGTGATTCCCCCCCTGGGACAAAGTAAAAAAGTAAAAAAAAAAATTTCCAAATGTGTAAAAAAAATTAAAAAAAAATATTCCTAAATAATGAAAAAAAAAAAAAAATATTCCCATAAATACATTTCTTCATCTAAATAAAAAAACAAAAAAACAATAAAAGTACACATATTTAGTATCGCCGCGTCCGTATCGACTCGCCCTATAAAACTGGCACACTAGTTAACCCCTTCAGTAAACACCGTAAGAAAAAAAAAAAAAAAACGAGGCAAAAAACGACGCTTTATTATCATACCGCCGAACAAAAAGTGGAATAACACGTGATCAAAAAGACAGATATAAATAACCATGGTACCGCTGAAAGCGTCATCTTGTCCCGCAAAAAACGAGCCACCATACAGCATCATCAGCAAAAAAATGAAAAAGTTATAGTCCTGAGAGTAAAGCGATGCCAAAATAATTATTTTTTCTATAAAATAGTTTTTATCGTATAAAAGCGCCAAAACATAAAAAAATGATATAAATGAGATGTCGCTGTAATCGTACTGACCCGAAGAATAAAACTGCTTTATCAATTTTACCAAACGCGGAACGGTATAAACGCCTCCCCCAAAAGAAATTCATGAATAGCTGGTTTTTGGTCATTCTGTCTCACAAAAATCGGAATAAAAAGCGATCAAAAAATGTCATGTGCCCGAAAATGTTACCAATAAAAACGTCAACTCGTCGCGCAAAAAACAAGACCTCACATGACTGTGTGGACCAAAATATGGAAAAATTATAGCTCTCAAAATGTGGTAACGCAAAAAATATTTTTTGCAATAAAAAGCGTCTTTCAGTGTGTGACGGCTGCCAATCATAAAAATCCGCTAAAAAACCCGCTATAAAAGTAAATCAAACCCCCCTTCATCACCCCCTTAGTTAGGGAAAAATAAAAAAATGTATTTATTTCCATTTTCCCATTAGGGCTAGGGTTAGGGCTAGGGTTAGGGCTAGGGTTAGGGCTAGTGTTAGGGTTAGGGCTAGGGTTAGGGCTAGGGTTAGGGCTAGGGCTAGGGTTAGGGCTAGGGTTAGGGCTAGGGTTAGGGTTAGGGCTAGGGTTAGGGCTAGGGTTAGGGCTAGGGTTAGGGCTAGGGTTAGGGCTAGGGTTAGGGTTGGGGCTAGGGTTAGGGTTAGGGCTAGGGTTAGGGCTAGGGTTAGGGCTACAGTTAGGGTTGGGGCTAAAGTTACAGTTAGGGTTTAGATTACATTTACAGTTGGGAATAGGGTTGGGATTAGGGTTAGGGGTGTGTCAGGGTTAGAGGTGTGGTTAGGGTTACCGTTGGAATTAGGGTTAGGGGAGTGTTTGGATTAGGGTTTCAGTTATAATTGGGGGGTTTCCACTGTTTAGGCACATCAGGGGCTCTCCAAAAGCGACATGGCGTCCGATCTCAATTCCAGCCAATTCTGCGTTGAAAAAGTAAAACAGTGCTTCTTTCCTTCCGAGCTCACCCGTGTGCCCAAACAGGGGTTTACCCCAACATATGGGGTATCAGCGTACTCAGGACAAATAGGACAACAACTGTTGGGGTCCAATTTCTCCTGTTACCCTTGGGAAAATACAAAACTGGGGGCTAAAAAATAATTTTTGTGGGAAAAAAAAGATTTTTTATTTTTACGGCTCTGCGTTATAAACTGTAGTGAAACACTTGGGGTTCAAAGTTCTCACAACACATCTAGATAAGTTCCCGGGGGGGTCTAGTTTCCAATATGGGGTCACTTGTGGGGGGTTTCTACTGTTTAGGTACATTAGGGGCTCTGCAAACGCAATGTGACGCCTGCAGACCATTCCATCTAAGTCTGCATTCAAATGGCACTCCTTCCCTTCCGAGCCCTCCCATGCGCCCAAACAGTGGTTTCCCCCCACATATGGGGTATCAGCGCACTCAGGACAAATTGGACAACACATTTTTGGGTCCAATTTCTCCTGTTACCCTCGGGAAAATACAAAACTGGGGGCTAAAAAATAATTTTTGTGGGAAAAAAATTTTGTTTTATTTTTACGGCTCTCCATTATAAACCTCTGTGAAGCCCTTGGTGGGTCAAAGCGCTCACCACACATCTAGATAAGTTCCTTAGGGGGTCTACTTTCCAAAATGGTGTCACTTGTGGGGGGTTTCTACTGTTTAGGTACATTAGGGGCTCTGCAAACGCAATGTGACGCCTGCAGACCATTCCATCTAAGTCTGCATTCAAATGGCACTCCTTCCCTTCCGAGCCCTCCCATGCGCCCAAACAGTGGTTTCCCCCCACATATGGGGTATCAGCGCACTCAGGACAAATTGGACAACACATTTTTGGGTCCAATTTCTCCTGTTACCCTCGGGAAAATACAAAACTGGGGGCTAAAAAATAATTTTTGTGGGAAAAAATTTTTGTTTTATTTTTACGGCTCTCCATTATAAACCTCTGTGAAGCCCTTGGTGGGTCAAAGCGCTCACCACACATCTAGATAAGTTCCTTAGGGGGTCTACTTTCCAAAATGGTGTCACTTGTGGGGGGTTTCTACTGTTTAGGTACATTAGGGGCTCTGCAAACGCAATGTGACGCCTGCAGACCATTCCATCTAAGTCTGCATTCAAATGGCACTCCTTCCCTTCCGAGCCCTCCCATGCGCCCAAACAGTGGTTTCCCCCCACATATGGGGTATCAGCGCACTCAGGACAAATTGGACAACACATTTTTGGGTCCAATTTCTCCTGTTACCCTCGGGAAAATACAAAACTGGGGGCTAAAAAATAATTTTTGTGGGAAAAAATTTTTGTTTTATTTTTACGGCTCTCCATTATAAACCTCTGTGAAGCCCTTGGTGGGTCAAAGCGCTCACCACTAGTGTTGAGCATTCCGATACCGCAAGTATCGGGTATCGGCCGATATTTGCGGTATCGGAATTCCGATACTGAATTCCGATACTTCCCGCGTATCGGATACCGGAATCGGAAGTTCCCAGAATTCAAATTGAACGCAGCAGCCAATGAGGAATGAATGAAAGTGTGGGCACATCCTGTTTAGCATGGTGGGCATGTAAGTACTGGCAAGGCTTGGATTGGCTGCTGAAATGATGTCACTCTGCACTATAAAAAAGCGCTGCCGCCATTTTGCGCTCACTCTGCTGTGATTTCAGTTAGGGACAGGACGCTGTGTTCTAACTGAGGGCCAGTTGAGCTTGCTAATTGCTTTATTTTCCTTTCCAAAGGCTAATTTAGCAAAACGCTGTGTGTTCTTCACTGTTCACCTTGCTCTTGCCTTGCAGCGCTGTTTTAACAGCGTTCTGCAAGGTCTCTGTGTGTGTGTGTGTGTGCAGCTCACTCTGTAGTCTGTGTGCAGCCATATACCCGGTTGTATTCAGCTCAGGGGGGGTTCACACTGCCTCACACAGTTGTTCTTTTTTGCTCTTAGTGCAGCCTGCTGCACATTTTTTCTCAAATTTCCTATTAGTGTTTTTCCACCAGTCTCCAGCTCTATTGTGGAAAAACACTACATAGGATAACCTAGAGGGGGGTTTTTGGGCCTTGCAGCGCCGTTTACGGCTGTCTGCACGGTCTCCGTGTGAGCCCAGCTCGCCCTGTAGTCTGTGTGCAGCCATAGCCGGTTGGATTCAGCTCAGGGTTCGTTACTGGCTCATACCTTGAGAAAAATTTTCCTTTTTTTCAAATAGTGCAGCCTGTTTAAAATTTGAAAAAAAAAATTTCTATTAGTGTCTTTCCACTCGTATCCAGCTAAATAGTGGAAAAACACTATATAGGATAACCTAGAGGAGGGTTTTTTGGCCTTGCAGCGCCGTTTACGGCTGTCTGCACGGTCTCCGTGTGAGCCCAGCTCGCCCTGTAGTCTGTGTGCAGCCATAGCCGGTTGGATTCAGCTCAGGGTTCGTTACTGGCTCATACCTTGAGGAAAATTTTCCTTTTTTTGAAATAGTGCAGCCTGTTTAAAATTTGAAAAAAAAAAAATTCCTATTAGTGTCTTTCCACCAGTCTCCAGCTCAATTGTGGAAAAACACTATATAGGATAACCTAGAGGGTTTTTTTGGGGCCTTGCAGCGCCGTTTACGGCTGTCTGCACGGTCTCTGTGTGAGCGCAGCTCGCCCTGTAGTCTGTGTGCAGCCATAGCCGGTTGGATTCAGCTCAGGGTGCGTTACTGCCTCATACCTTGAAAAACAATTTCCTTTTTTTCAAATAGTGCAGCCAGTTTAAAATTTGAAAAAAAAAATTCCTATTAGTGTCTTTCCACTTGTATCCAGCTAAATAGTGGAAAAACACTATATAGGATAACCTAGAGGAGGGTTTTTTGGCCTTGCAGCGCCGTTTACGGCTGTCTGCACGGTCTCCGTGTGATTTAAACTAGCTCTGTAGCCCGATCTGCACCAAAAAAAAGGTTAAGTTCACCAAACACAACTTAACACTTGTGTAGGCCACATTTGAAAAATAATAAAGTTTAGTCCACAATTTACAACATTAGTGTTTCTTACACCTGTTAGGAGGAGCATTACAGGAATAAGCACACTAAGGCCTTAGTACTTTTCTGCTTATCTTTATCTGTCAACCAAGATGAAGAGGGCAGGGAGTAAGGCACGTGGGCGTGGGCGCGGAGCAGGGAGAGGAGCAGGGAGAGGACGTGGTGATTCTGTGCCTGCTGCGGGCGCCGGTGACTCGTCGTCACTCAGTTTCAGCAGGGAACAGTCCTTCATGCGCAGCTTTGTCGGAGAGCGCCGTGCACCGCTGCTGCGTGAAGACCAAATTGAAGCCGTTGTCGGGTGGATGGCAGCTAACGCCTCGGCATCGACTTCAGTTAGTGCCACATCCTCTCAGGCACAGAGCACTGGAGAACAGCCATCTGTCTCTTCACCACCTGCCAAATTGGCCAGGCAGTCAGAGAGCCCAGGACAGGAGCCGTCTCTACTTCTGTTCTCTGAATCTCTTGGCTTGGAAACAGGGGGCCAGCCAAGCAGCATTGGAGAAATGGAAGAAGAGGCAGTGTGCAGTGATGCCCAACACCTTTTTCTCTCTGACTCTGAAGAGGCAGGTGGGCCAGTGCCTCCGGTGACCACAGCGCAGTACGCATCTGATGATGAAACTCAGGTGCCGCTTTCTCGTGCGTACTGTGCTGCTGAGACTACCCAGGAGGAGCAGTTGGTGGCAGAGGGTAGTGGAGATGATGAGGTCCTTGACCCATCGTGGCGTGAGGAACAGGAAGGTGGTGGGAGCAGCTCAGAGGAAGAGCTTCCTCTTACGGGCCAAAGAGGGAGAGGGAGGGGGAAGACTGCGGAGCCTGTAGCCTCCACTTTGGCACCCGTTAGGAGCCTGTCTCTTTCCAAAGCCAAAAAGGGCGCTCCCAAGACTTGCAGTGCCTGGTCCTTTTTTGACACAGTTGCAGATGACATTTGTTTTGTCAAATGCAAGCTGTGTCATCATAAAGTAAAAAGAGGGAAAAATGTCAGCAACCTCAATACCACAAATATGTGGAAACATGTGCGGACCAGGCACGCGGTGGAGTTACAGAAACACACTGAAGATGTAGGCCAACCAACAGCGGCAGCTACCACCTCTTCAGCTCGTGTTGCCTCTTCCTCCAGCTCACGCACAGCTGGCTTGGCTTCCTCCCAGAGACCTTGTGTAATTCCACCCACAGCACCACCTTCCCAGTCATCCTCACACTCCCAGTCTACTCTACAGCCATCGGTAGTACAGGCATGGGAGAAAAGGCGGGCATTCTCGGCCAACCACCCCCGAGCACAGGCTCTGAATGCAGGCATTGCCAAACTGTTGTCCCTGGAAATGCTCTCGTTCAGGCTGGTGGAGACTGACAGCTTCCGTGACTTGATGGCATTGGCAGTCCCACAGTACAAGGTGCCCAGCCGCTTTTACTTCAGCAGGCAGGCTGTCCCTGCCCTGCACAGGCATGTTGAGGCAAACATAAAACATGCGCTACTGAACGCCGTCAGTAGCAAGGTCCACCTCACCACCGATGCGTGGACCAGTCAGCATGGACAGGGGCGATATGTTTCCCTCACTGCCCATTGGGTTAATGTTGTTGAGCCAGGTACAGATCGTGCGAGTGGCGCAGGACGTGTCCTGCCCACTCCAAGGATTGCAGGAATCCAGTCTGTACGCATCGACTCCTCCTCTTACACCAGTTCCTCTGATTCCTCTCTGCAGGATCCGTCACAGTCCACCCCCACATGGACCCGTGAACGTTTACCTATGACCGACATGAGCACAGCCGTGGCCAAACGTCAGCAGGCCGTCTTGAAACTAGTTTCATTGGGGCATCGAAGCCACACAGCGCAGGAGCTCTGGAATGCCATAAAGCAGGAGAGCGATGTGTGGTTACTGCCAGCGAATCTCCAGCCAGGCATGGTAGTGTGTGACAATGGCCGAAATCTGGTGGCAGCTTTGGCCCTTGGCAACCTCACTCACATCCCATGTCTGGCACATGTGCTCAATTTGGTTGTGCAGAGTTTTCTGAGGGACTATCCGGATCTTGATGCCCTGCTGCACAAGGTCCGCCTAGAGTGTGCTCACTTGCGGCGTTCCAGCTTGGCCAGATCCCGCATTGCTGCTCTGCAGCGCCGATTCCGCCTTCCGGAACACCGCATCATATGTGACCTACCTACCCGGTGGAATTCCACGTTACATATGTTGGAGCGGTTGTGTGAGCAGCAGCAAGCAGTTATGGAGTACCAGCTGCATCAGGCGCAAAGAAGTCGCAGTCAGCGCCGATCAGACTTCACAACCACAGAGTGGGCCACTATGAAGGACGTCTGCCAGGTTTTGCGTCCTTTTGATTATTCCACACGGATGGCAAGTGCAGATGATGCACTAGTCAGCATGACTGTCCCCCTTATCTGCCTGCTTCAGCAAACTTTGCAAGGGTTAAGGGATGATGTGGTGGAAGAGGTGGAGGATGAGGAGTCACCTTTTCCATCAGCTTCTGGAGAGTCAGCGCCACGTGGTTCCTCACAAAGGGGTACGCAGGGGCCAATTTGTGAGGAGGATGAGGAGGAGTCAATGGAGGAGGAAGAGCTCCGTCCAGAGGAGGGAGCGACACAATTGTCCAGTGGTCAGTGTGTACAGCGAGGGTGGGGTGATGACGAGCGGGCAGAGATCATGTCTCAAGCAGGGGACAGCGTTTCTGGGCCGGTTGGCACTCTGCAGCACATGGTGGATTTCATGCTGCAGTGTCTGAGAAACGACCGCCGCATCGACCACATTCTCAACATGCCTGATTATTGGGTGTTCACCCTCCTCGATCCTCGCTACCGGGACAACGTCCAAAACCTCATCCCTGCGTTGACCCGGGAGCGTAAATTGCGGGAGTACCACGACACACTGGTGAATTCCATCATCTTCTCCTGTCCAACTGAGAGGAGTGCTGCTAGTGCTTTACAAAGCAGCTCAGTGCGTCGAGGCAGTGGGGGAGGCTCTGCCCAAAGAGGGAGCAGAAGCAGTGCCTCTGCCCAAGGCAAGCCCAGTATGGCACAACTCTGGCACACTTTTGTGTGCCCGCCCCAAATGTCTACACCATCACCGGCGGCTCCAGTCAGCAGGAGGCAACGGTTCCGTCAGATGGTGACAGACTACATGGCTTGCCCTCTTACTGTACTCCCAGACGGCTCTTCCCCGTTCAAGTTTTGGGTCTCTAAGCTGGATACATGGCCAGAGCTAAGCCAGTATGCATTGGAGGTGCTGGCTTGCTAGGACTATCCTCCGATAACGTTGACCGGCTTACTTTCCTGAAAATGAACCAGGCCTTGATCTCGCAGGAATTTGCCACTCCTCTGCCTGATTAAGTAATTGGGTGTCATCCAGGTCTCCTGCTGTGTTCATCTTTCTACCACCTGAACTGCTATTCCTGGGCTCCAACACCGCCAGTTGCGGCTCAGAAGTGCAGGCTGCACAGTAAAAACATACGACCCAGTGTTATTGGGTTTCAGTAACGTCAGCTGATCCCCAGCTGTGTAGCCGGCAATGTGTCCTGCGACCGCCACGCTGGCACAACAACCTAAATGTAAGGGAACCTGTCCCCCCCCCCCCGTCGTTTGTTACTGAAAGAGCCATCTTGTGCAGCAGTAATGCTGCACAAGGAAAAGGTAGCTCTTTTTTTTTAGCTCTTTGCACACGCAGAACTTAACACTTATAAAATGTGTTCACTGATACCGTTATACCGTCCCGGAGCTGGGACTTTCCTTCGTAATGTGACGCAGCACAGCCGTCATTCCTACCCCCTTGGTGCCATGCGCTGCCTCCTCAGCGTTGTTTTAAGCTGTCACGGAGCCTGCGCTGTTCTGTTATCCCTTGGGCATGCCCTATTTGCGCTGCCTGTCTTCTGACATAATTTGGTGTCAGGCTGGCTGCGCCTGTGCGGCCGCGGTGCCCGAGATCCCGCCTCGCAGTGTCTTCTGATTGAGTCACACTGCGGGCCTGGGATCCATGGGCATGCGCAGTGCATATCTTCCCCTCGGGCTCTCGCTCATTTCCCTCCGCCTTCTTTAGACTGTGCGCCGTCAGCTGATCCCTAGCATGCCACGGCCGTGACACCGCACAGTCTGAAGAAGAGGGAAGGAGGGGAGTGAGAGTCGAGGTTATGCACTGTGCATGCCCATGGTTCCAAGGCCCGCAGTGGGATTACGTTAGATGAGACTGCGAGGTGGGATCTGGAGCAGCGTGGACGCACAGGCACTGACAGCCTGACACCAAATTATGTCAGAAGACAGGCAGCGCTAATTGGGCATGGCCAAGGGCTAACAGAACAGCGCAGGCTCCGTGACAGCTTAAAACAACGCTGAGGAGGCAGCGCACGGCATCAAGGGGATAGGAATGACAGCTGTGCTGTGTCCCATTACGAAGGAAATTCGCACCTCCGGAACGGTTTAACGGTATAAAGGGACACATTTTTAGTGTTTACTTCGGTGTTTGCAAGGAGCATAATTAAAAGAGCAACCTTTTCCTTTTGCATCCTTAGTGCTGCACAACATGGCTCTTTCAGCTACAAACGTCTTGGGGGGGGGGGTTAAAGGTTTCCTTTCAATTTGCTCCAATCAGGCTTCGGCCTACACTCTGTTCCTCTGCTCCTCCTGCTGTCCCTGGGCTCTAACACCGCCAGTTGGTGCCTGGAAGTGCTGTGTGCACAGTCAACAGTCGCTCCTCTGTTATTGGGGTTCAGTAACGTCAGCTGATCCCCAGCTGTGTGTGCGGCAATACCTCCAATCTGCTCCTCCTGCTGTCCCTGGGCTCTAACACCGCCAGTTGGTGCCTGGAAGTGCTGTGTGCACAGTCAACAGTCGCTCCTCTGTTATTGGGGTTCAGTAACGTCAGCTGATCCCCAGCTGTGTATCCGGCAACGTGTCATGCGACCGCCACGCTGGCACAACTAAAATGTAAGGGGACCTGTCCCCCCCCCCCCCTAGGCGTTTGTTACTGAAAGAGCCACCATGTGCAGCACTAATACTGCACAAGGGAAAGGTCGCTCTTGAAATTATGCTCCTTGCAAACGCTGAACTACACACTCATGTAATGTGTCCCCTCACACCGTCCAACCGTCCCGGAGGTGGGACTTTCCTTTGTAATGTGACGCAGCACAGCCGTCATTGCTACCCCCTTGGCACCGTGCGCTGCCTCCTTAGCGTTGTTTGATTCCGTCATGGACCCTGCGCTGTTATGTTATCCCTTGGCCATGCACAGTTTGCGCTGCCCGTCCTCTGACATCATTTGTTGTCGTCCTGGCTGCGCCAGTGCGTCCACGCTGCCCGAAATCACACCTCGCAGTGTCGTCTAATGTGATCCCACAGTGGGCCTGGTATCCATGGCCATGCGCAGTGCATATACTAGCCTCTCACTCCCCTTCTTCACGCTTCTTCAGACTAGGCGGCGTCAGCTGATCCCTAATAGTATGCCACGGCCGTGACGCCGCACAGTCTGAAGAAGCAGGAAGGAGGTGAGTGAGAGGCGATGATATGCACTGCGCATGCCCATGGATCCCTGGCCCGCAGTGGGACTACATTAGATGACACTGCAAGGTTGGATCTCGGGCAGCTTGGACGCACAGGCACTGCCAGCCTGACACCTACATGATGTCAGAAGACGGGCACCGCTAACTGTGCATGGCCAAGGGATAACATTACAGTGCGGGCTCCGTGACAGAACCAAACAACGTTGAGGAGGTGGTGCCCGGCACCAAGGGGGTTGGAATGACGGCTGTGCTGTGTCACATTACAAAGGAAAGTCCCACTTCCGGGATGGTTTGACGGTGTGAGGGGACACATTATATGAGTGTGTACTTCAGCGTTTGCAAGGAGCATAATTTTCGGAGCCACCATTTTCCATGTGCAGTATTACTGCTGTACAAGATGGCTCTTTCAGCAACAAATGCCTGGGGGGGGGGGGTTAAAGGTTCCCTTTCAACTTGCTCCACTGCAGGCTTCGGCCTACACTCTGCTCCTCTTTGATTCCCTGGGTTTCAACACTGTCAGTTGCCACCTGGAAGTGTTGTCTACACAGAAAAAACACTAGGTGATGTGTCAGTGGGGTTCAGCACCGCCAGCTGTTCCCCTGCTGTGTAGTCGGCAACGTGTCCAGCACAAGCCACGCTGGCACAACAGAACAAAAGCTGCCACCAGTGCAGGCTTCGGCCTACACTCTGCTCCTCTCCTCCTCCTGCTGACCCTGGGCTCAAACACCGCTAGTTTTTGCCCGGAAGTGCTAGCTGCACAGAGAAAAACACCAGCCAATGTGTTAGTGGGGTTCAGCAACGCCAGCTGTTCCCCTGCTGTGTAGCCGGCAACGTGACCTGCAAACGCCATGCAGGCACAGGAACTGAAATTAAAAGGGAACCTGGCCCCACCCCCCCAGGTGTTTCTATGTATAACAGCCACCTAGTACAGCAGTACTGCTGCATTTGTACAAGGTGGCTGACTTTTTCTCCTTGCCCACGTGTAACTCAACACGTACAAAATGTGTCTCATTGAGACCATTCCACTGTCCCTGAGGTGTGACTTTCCTTTGTAATGATACGCAGCACCCCCCTTGGTAGCGTTTCCCGTCTTTTGTCATCATGGTTAGCTGGCTGCGCCTGTGCATCCGCCCTGCTAGAAACAACGCCCCTCGTTGTCATATTTATTTTGTCAGCGAGGGTGTGGTTTATGGGCACGAGCAGTGCATATGTTCGCCTGTGTTCACTCATCTCCTTCCGCCTTCTTCAGACTGGGTGTCCTCATGGCCGCGGCAGGCGATAAGGGATCAGATGAGGCCGCCCAGTCTGAAGCAGGTGTAAGGACATGTGTGAGCGGCAAACATATTTAGTGCACCAGGGCACGAATCCCAGCACCTCAGTGTGATTTTTTAAAAACACACTGTGGGTCTGGGATTCATGTCCATCGCTAACCGCAACGGCCGACATGAAATGAGGTCAGAAGACAGGAAGCGCTCACAGCGCATGGCCAAGGGATCACAATAGCGCAGACTCCTGTACAGCAAATAACAACGCTCAGGAATCTGCGCCCAGTACCTAGGTGCAAATTTTGACACCTGTGCTGCGTCTCGTTAAAAAGACAAGTCACGCCTCCACAACTGTTTGACAGTATAATGGGCTAAATAGTGTACGTGTTTTAGTCAGCGTGTGCAAGGAGCAAAACAAATAGAGCAACCTTTTACTTGTGCAGCATTAATGCTGCACAAGGTGTGGCTCTTGTACCTTGCAACACCTGAGGGGGGGGTTAAAGGTAACCTTTGAAATTGGTTCAACTAGGCTTCGGCCTACACTCTGCTCCTCTACTCCTCCTGCTGACCCTGGGCTCAAACACCGCTAGTTTTTGCCCGGAAATGCTAGCTGCACAGAGAAAAACACCAGCCAATGTGTTAGTGGGGTTCAGCACCGCCAGCTGTTCCCCTGCTGTGTAGTCGGCAACGTGTCCAGCACAAGCCACGCTGGCACAATAGAACAAAAGCTGCCACCAGTGCAGGCTACGGCCTACACTTTGCTCCTCTCCTCCTCCTGCTGACCCTGGGCTCAAACAACGCCAGTTTCTGCCCGGACATGCTAGCTGCACAGAGAAAAACACCAGCCAATGTGTTAGTGGGGTTCAGCACCGCCAGCTGTTCCCCCGCTGTGTAGCCGGCATCGTGTCCAGCACAAGCCACGCTGGCACAACCGACCAAAAGCTGCCACCAGTGCAGGCTTCGGCCTACACTTTGCTCCTCTCCTCCTCCTCCTGCTGACCCTGGGCTCTAACACCGCTAGTTTTTGCCCGGACATGCAATCTGCACAGAGAAAAACACCAGTCAATGTGTCAGTGGGGTTCAGCAACGCCAGCTGTTCCCCTGCTGTGTAGCTTGCAACGTGACCTGCAAACGCCACGCAGGCACATGAACTGAAATTGAAGGGAGCCTGCCCCCCACCCACAGGTGTTTCTATGTATATCAGCCACCTTGTACAGCAGTACTGCTGCATTTGTACAAGGTGGGTGACTTTTTCTCCTTGCCCACGTGGAACTCAACACGTACAAAATGTGTCTCATTAGAGACCATTACAATGTCCCTGAGGTGTGACTTTCCTTTGTAATGACACGCAGCACCACCCTTGTTAGCGCTGCCCGTCTTTTGACATCATTGGTTAGCTGGCTGCGCCTGTGCATCTCCCCTGCTCGAAACAACGGCCCTCGGTGTCTTATTTTTTTGGACAGCGAGGGTGTGATTGATGGGCATGTGCAGTGCATATGTTTGCCTGTGTTCACTCATCTCCTTCCGCCTTCTTCAGACTGGGTGTCCTCATGGCCGCGGCAGGCGATAAGGGATCAGATGAGGCCGCCCAGTCTGAAGCAGGTGTAAGGACATGTGTGAGCGGCAAACATATTTAGTGCACCAGGGCACGAATCCCAGCACCGCAGTGTGATTTTTTAAAAACACACTGTGGGTCTGGGATTCATGTCCATCGCTAACCGCAACGGCCGACATGAAATGAGGTCAGAAGACAGGAAGCGCTCACAGCGCATGGCCAAGGGATCACAATAGCGCAGACTCCTGTACAGCAAATAACAACGCTCAGGAATCTGCGCCCAGTACCTAGGTGCAAATTTTGACACCTGTGCTGCGTCTCGTTAAAAAGACAAGTCACGCCTCCACAACTGTTTGACAGTATAATGGGCTAAATAGTGTACGTGTTTTAGTCAGCGTGTGCAAGGAGCAAAACAAATAGAGCAACCTTTTACTTGTGCAGCATTAATGCTGCACAAGGTGTGGCTCTTGTACCTTGCAACACCTGAGGGGGGGGTTAAAGGTAACCTTTGAAATTGGTTCAACTAGGCTTCGGCCTACACTCTGCTCCTCTACTCCTCCTGCTGACCCTGGGCTCAAACACCGCTAGTTTTTGCCCGGAAATGCTAGCTGCACAGAGAAAAACACCAGCCAATGTGTTAGTGGGGTTCAGCACCGCCAGCTGTTCCCCTGCTGTGTAGTCGGCAACGTGTCCAGCACAAGCCACGCTGGCACAACAGAACAAAAGCTGCCACCAGTGCAGGCTTCGGCCTACACTTTGCTCCTCTCCTCCTCCTGCTGACCCTGGGCTCAAACAACGCCAGTTTCTGCCCGGACATGCTAGCTGCACAGAGAAAAACACCAGCCAATGTGTTAGTGGGGTTCAGCACCGCCAGCTGTTCCCCCGCTGTGTAGCCGGCATCGTGTCCAGCACAAGCCACGCTGGCACAACCGACCAAAAGCTGCCACCAGTGCAGGCTTCGGCCTACACTTTGCTCCTCTCCTCCTCCTCCTGCTGACCCTGGGCTCTAACACCGCTAGTTTTTGCCCGGACATGCAATCTGCACAGAGAAAAACACCAGTCAATGTGTCAGTGGGGTTCAGCAACGCCAGCTGTTCCCCTGCTGTGTAGCTTGCAACGTGACCTGCAAACGCCACGCAGGCACATGAACTGAAATTGAAGGGAGCCTGCCCCCCACCCACAGGTGTTTCTATGTATATCAGCCACTTTGTACAGCAGTACTGCTGCATTTGTACAAGGTGGCTGACTTTTTCTCCTTGCCCACGTGGAACTCAACACGTACAAAATGTGTCTCATTAGAGACCATTACAATGTCCCTGAGGTGTGACTTTCCTTTGTAATGACACGCAGCACCACCCTTGTTAGCGCTGCCCGTCTTTTGACATCATTGGTTAGCTGGCTGCGCCTGTGCATCTCCCCTGCTCGAAACAACGGCCCTCGGTGTCTTATTTTTTTGGACAGTGAGGGTGTGATTGATGGGCATGTGCAGTGCATATGTTTGCCTGTGTTCACTCATCTCCTTCCGCCTTCTTCAGACTGGGTGTCCTCATGGCCGCGGCAGGCGATAAGGGATCAGATGAGGCCGCCCAGTCTGAAGCAGGTGTAAGGACATGTGTGAGCGGCAAACATATTTAGTGCACCAGGGCACGAATCCCAGCACCGCAGTGTGATTTTTTAAAAACACACTGTGGGTCTGGGATTCATGTCCATCGCTAACGGCCAACATGAAATGAGGTCATAAGACAGGAAGCGCTCACAGCGCATGGCCAAAGGATCACAAGAGCGCAGACTCCTGTACAGCAACTAACAACGCTCAGGAAGCTGCGCCCATGCAAAAAGGTGTTGTTTTCGACACCTGTGCTGCTTTTCTTTAAAAAGACAAGTCACGCCTCCACTACTGATTAACAGTATAATGGGCTAAATAGTCTACGTGTTGCATTCAGCTTGTGCAAGTAGAAAAATTAATAGAGCAACCTTTTACTTGTGCAGCATTAATGCTGCAGAAGGAGTGGCTCTTGTACTTTGTAACACCTGAGGGGGGGTTAAAGGTAACCTTTGAAATTGGTTCAACTAGGCTTCGGCCTACACTCTGCTCCTCTCCTCCTCCAGCTGACCCTGGGCTCTAACAACGCTAGTTTTTGCCCGGAAATGCTAGCTGCACAGAGAAAAACACCAGCCAATGTGTTAGTGGTGTTCAGCACCGCCAGCTGTTCCCCCGCTGTGTAGCCGGCATCGTGTCCAGCACAAGCCACGCTGGCACAACCGACCAAAAGCTGCCACCAGTGCAGGCTTCGGCCTACACTTTGCTCCTCTCCTCCTCCTGCTGACCCTGGGCTAAAACAACGCCAGTTTCTGCCCGGACATGCTAGCTGCACAGAGAAAAACACCAGCCAATGTGTTAGTGGGGTTCAGCACCGCCAGCTGTTCCCCTGCTGTGTAGCTTGCAACGTTTCCTGCAAACGCCACGCAGGAACATGAACTGAAATTGAAGGGAGCCTGCCCCCCACCCCCCCAGGTGTTTCTATGTATAACAGCCACCTTGTACAGCAGTACTGCTGCATTTGTACAAGGTGGCTGACTTTTTCTCCTTGCACACGTGGAACTCAACAAGTACAAAATGTGTCTCATTACAGACCATTACAATGTCCCTGAGGTGTGACTTTCCTTTTTAATGACACGCAGCACCCCCATTGTTAGTGCTGCCCGTCTCCTGACATCATTGGTTGGCTGGCTGTGCCTGTGCGTCCCCCCTGCCCGACACAACGCCCCCCGTTGTCTCATATATTTTGACTGCGAGGGTGTGATTGATGGGCACGAGCAGTGCATATGTTCCCCTGTTTTCACTCCCCTCCTTCCGCCTTCTTCTGACTGTGCGGCCTCATGGCCGCGGCATGCGATAAGGGATCAGCTGAGGCCGCCCAGTCTGAAGCAGGTGTAAGGATATGTGTGAGCGGCGAACATATTTACTGCACAAGGCCACGAATCCCAGCACCGCAGTGTGACTTTAGGAAAAGCCACTGTGGGTCTGGGATTTATGGCCATCGTTAACCGCACCGGCCAACATGAAATGAGGTCATGAGACGGCCTGCACTAACAGGGTATTGCCAAGGGATAACACAAGAGCGCAGTTTCCTGTACTGCAAATAACAACGGTAAGGAATCAGCGCACAGCACCTAGGTGTAAATTTGTACACCTGTGCTGCGTCTCCTTAAAAAGACTAGTAGTCACGCCTCCACTACTGTTTGACAGTATAATGGGCTAAATAGTGTACGTGTTTAATTCAGCGTGTGCAAGGAGCAAAATTAAATAGAGCAACCTTTGACTTGTGCATCAACAATGCTGTTCAAGGTGTGGCTCTTGTACCTTGCAACACCTGAGGGGGGGGTTAAAGGTAACCTTTGAAATTGGTTCAACTAGGCTTTGGCCAACACTCTGCTCCTCTACTCCTCCTGCTGACCCTGGGCTCAAACACCGCTAGTTTTTGCCCGGAAATGCTAGCTGCACAGAGAAAAACACCAGCCAATGTGTTAGTGGGGTTCAGCACCGCCAGCTGTTCCCCTGCTGTGTAGTCGGCAACGTGTCCAGCACAAGCCACGCTGGCACAACAGAACAAAAGCTGCCACCAGTGCAGGCTTCGGCCTACACTTTGCTCCTCTCCTCCTCCTGCTGACCCTGGGCTCAAACACCGTTAGTTATTGCCCGGAAATGCTAGCTGCACAGAGAAAAACACCAGCCAATGTGTTAGTGGGGTTCAGCAACGCCAGCTGTTCCCCTGCTGTGTAGTCGGCAACGTGTCCAGCACAAGCCACGCTGGCACAAGAGAACAAAAGCTGCCACCAGTGCAGGCTTCGGCCTACACTTTGCTCCTCTCCTCCTCCTGCTGACCCTGAGCTCAAACAACGCCAGTTTCTGCCCGGACATGCTAGCTGCACAGAGAAAAACACCAGCCAATGTGTTAGTGGGGTTCAGCACCGCCAGCTGTTCCCCTGCTGTGCAGCTTGCAACGTGACCTGCAAACGCCACGCAGGCACATGAACTGAAATTGAAGGGAGCCTGGCCCCCACCCCCAGGTGTTTCTATGTATAACATCCACCTTGTACAGCAGTACTGCTGCATTTGTACAAGGTGGCTGATGTTTTCTCCTTGCCCACGTGGAACTCAACACGTACAAAATGTGTCTCTTTGAGACCATTCCACTGTCCCTGAGGTGTGACTTTCCTTTCTAATGATACGCAGCACCCCCCTTGGTAGCGCTTCCCGTCTTCTGACATCATTGGTTGGCTACTTGCGCCTGTTCGTCCGCCCTGCCTGAATAAAATGCTCCTCGTTGTCTTAATTATTTTGACTGCGAGGGTGTGATTGATGGGCACGAGCAGTGCATATCTTCGCCTGTCTTAACTCATCTCCTTCCGCCTTCTTCAGACTGTGCAGCCTCATGGCCGCGGCATGCGAGAAGGGATCAGCAGAGGCCGCCCAGTCTGAAGCAGGTGTAAGGACGTGTGTGAGCGGCCAAAATATTTACTGCTCAAGGCCACGAATCCCAGCACCGCAGTGTGGCTTTATGAAAAGACACTGTGGGTCTGGGATTTATGGCCATCGTTAACCGCACCGGCCAACATGAAATGATGTCATAAGATGGGCAGCGCTAACAGGGCATTGCCAAGGGATAACACAAGAGCGCAGACTCCTGTACAGCAAATAACAACGCTCAGGAAGCTGCGCCAAGCACCAAGGCGTTATTTTGGACACCTGTGCTGCGTCTCATCAAAAAACCAAGTCACGCATCCACTACAGTTTGACTGTAGAATGGGGTAAATTGTGTATGTCTTTCATTCAGCGTGTGCAAGTAGACAAATTAATAGAGCAACCTTTCACTTGTGCAGCATTAATACTGCACAAGGTGTGTCTCTTGTACTTTGTAACACCTGAGGGGGGGGTTAAAGGTTTCCTTTGAAATTGGTTCAACTAGGCTTCGGCCTACACTCTGCTCCTCTCCTCCTCCTCCTGCTTCAACACGGGCTCTAACATCGCTAGTTTTTGCCCGCTAGTGCTAGCTGCACAGAGAAAAACACACGCCATTGTGTTAGTGGGGTTCAGCAACGCCAGCTGTTCCCCCAGTGTGTAGCCGGCAAAGTGTCCTGCAAACGCAACGCAGACACAAAGCTGCCTCCAGTGCAGGCTTCGGCCTACACTCATCTCCCCCTGCTTACCCTTTGCTCCAACACCGCTAGTTGGGGCTCTAGGAAGACAATCTTTAATAGGCAAGGCAACGCATCTGGGTTCCAGCACCGCCAGCTGGTTCTCGGCAGTGTTCTTGTCACAGGTACTCCCTCGTGCCAAGCCTGGTTTCAGCACCGTCAGCTGTTTCCGGGTTGTGTCAACTTCACTGAGACGCCTATGCTTGCCCCGTCGTGGTGCGGTCGAGTTAGCCAACTCCAGGGTGCCTCCAGTTTAGGAGCTTCCTATGTGGGCTGCGTGAACTGGTAGTCAAGGCTGGTTCTGTAGTGCCAGTAGGCCCAGCTCCCCCTGTAGGACTGTTGGGGTTCGGTAACTGCGGCTGCCTCGCGGCCTAGCTGTTCTCTCCTCTCCTGTGGGCCTTGGGGTCCACCACCTGGTTCCAGCACCGTCAGCTGGTTCCGGGCCGAGCCTTTGGCTTACGTGCCTCCTCCTGGGTATCCGAGTTCCGCCAACGCCAGGCGGTCCTTGGTAGTGCTTTTAAGCGCGGGCACCTACAGCTTAGTAACCGGGTTCCAGCACCGTCAGCTGGTCCTCGGTCGTGCCATTGGCTCTTGCACACTGGGGCAACGCATCCGGGTTCCAGCACCGCCAGCTGGTTCTCGGCAGTGTTCTTGTCACAGGTACTCCCTCGTGCCAAGCCTGGTTTCAGCACCGTCAGCTGTTTCCGGGTTGTGTCAACTTCACTGAGACGCCTATGCTTGCCCCGTCGTGGTGCGGTCGAGTTAGCCAACTCCAGGGTGCCTCCAGTTTAGGAGCTTCCTATGTGGGCTGCGTGAACTGGTAGTCAAGGCTGGTTCTGTAGTGCCAGTAGGCCCAGCTCCCCCTGTAGGACTGTTGGGGTTCGGTAACTGCGGCTGCCTCGCGGCCTAGCTGTTCTCTCCTCTCCTGTGGGCCTTCGGGTCCACCACCTGGTTCCAGCACCGTCAGCTGGTTCCGGGCCGAGCCTTTGGCTTAGGTGCCTCCTCCTGGGTATCCGCGTTCCGCCAACGCCAGGCGGTCCTTGGTAGTGCTTTTAAGCGCGGGCACCTACAGCTTAGTAACCGGGTTCCAGCACCGTCAGCTGGTCCTCGGTCGTGCCATTGGCTCTTGCACACTGGGGCAACGCATCCGGGTTCCAGCACCGCCAGCTGGTTCTCGGCAGTGTTCTTGTCACAGGTACTCCCTCGTGCCAAGCCTGGTTTCAGCACCGTCAGCTGTTTCCGGGTTGTGTCAACTTCACTGAGACGCCTATGCTTGCCCCGTCGTGGTGCGGTCGAGTTAGCCAACTCCAGGGTGCCTCCAGTTTAGGAGCTTCCTATGTGGGCTGCGTGAACTGGTAGTCAAGGCTGGTTCTGTAGTGCCAGTAGGCCCAGCTCCCCCTGTAGGACTGTTGGGGTTCGGTAACTGCGGCTGCCTCGCGGCCTAGCTGTTCTCTCCTCTCCTGTGGGCCTTCGGGTCCACCACCTGGTTCCAGCACCGTCAGCTGGTTCTCGGCAGTGTCTTTTGCTCTTGTACCTTCTGCTCCCCATCCTGGTTCCAGTACCGTCAGCTGGTTCCGGGCAGAGCCTTTGGCTTAGGTGCCTCCTTCTGGGTATCCAAGTTCCACCAATGTCAGGTGGTCCTTGGTAGTGCTTTCAGGCACGGGTACCTCCTGCTTAGTAACCGGGTTCCAGTAACGTCAGCTGGTCCTTGGTAGTTCCATTGGCTCTTGGACATTCGGCTACCCATCCGGGTTCCAGTACCGTCAGCTGGTTCTCGGCAGTGTCTTTTGCTCTTGTACCTTCTGCTCCCCATCCTGGTTCCAGTAACGTCAGCTGGTTCCGGGCAGAGCCTTTGGCTTAGGTGCCTCCTTCTGGGTATCCGAGTTCCGCCAACGTCAGGCGGTCCTTGGTAGTGCTTTTTAGCACGGGTACCTCCTGCTTAGTAACCGGGTTCCAGTAACGTCAGCTGGTCCTCGGTAGTTCCATAGGCTCTTGAACCTTCGGGTAGCCATCCGAGTTCCAGTTCCATCAGCTGGTTCTTGGCATTTTCTCAGCCTTCTTGTACCTTCTGCTACATTTCCAAGTTGAAGACCCTAACGTCGACAACCCGGAAGACGACCCCGATGACGACGACCCGGAAGACCACCCCGATGACGACGACGACGACGGCGGAGACGACGACGGCGGAGACGACGACGGCTGAGACGACGACGGCGGAGATGACGACACTGGAGACGACGACCCTGGAGACGACAACATGGAAGACCGAGAAGCAGAAGAACAAGAGGCTACAGAACAAAGAGCAGAAGAACATTAAGCATAAGACTTAATATCAGAGCAAAAGATATTATCTAAATTATATGCAGAAGAAGACTAAGCAGTGTATGGGGGTGAGTCCGTTCCTCCTCGTGGTGCCCCTGGATAAAGCCTGATGCTGCAGGCCAAACTGAACGCGGACAAATGTAACTTTTGTGACTGGCAGAACGGAAGGTGTAATCTTCCAACTTTTATAGATAACAACTACGGGAATGCCTGTCACAAATGAGAATATGATGAAGAAGTAGAATAGGAAGAATAATAACAGTGGAATAAAAAGAATATGTAGAATAGGAAGAATAATAATAGTTGAAGAAAATGAATATGAAGAATGTAATAAAAAAAAAAAAATAGGTAGAAGATGAAGAAGAAGATGAATAAGGTGAAGAAGTTGATGTCAAAGATGCTGATGATGATGAAGATGAAAGTGTGGGAAAAGAAAAAAAAAAAAAGAAAAAAAAGAAGGGGAAGGGCGTGGAATAGTGAAACATCAATATCTGACAAAATAAAAAAAATTTACATAGTCAATATCTTTTTCAATCCGAACGTCTTTAAAAAAAAAAAAAAACATGCTATTCTATTTGATTGGACTAATCCTCATTGCCTTTAATGTCTCCGCCACCTCCCCCATACATCCTACATTATTCTTAGTTGTTTTCCTTCATGTAGAATGAACCTACAAGGAAAGAAAGGGTTTATTTTAATTCCGCTATTTTGGTCCCATTGACTTGCATTGGGATCGGGTATCGGTATCGGCGATATCCGATATTTTTTGAATATCGGCCGATCCAAACCGATACCGATACTTTCCGATATCGGAAGGTATCGCTCAACACTACTCACCACACATCTAGATAAGTTCCTTAGGGGGTCTACTTTCCAAAATGGTGTCACTTGTGAGTGGTTTCTACTATTTAGGTACATTAGGGGCTCTGCAAACGCAACATGGCGTCTCATCTCAATTCCTGTCAATTTTGCATTGAAAAGTCAAACGGCGCTCCTTCCTTTCCGAGCTCTCCCATCCGCCCAAACAGTGGTTTACCCCCACATATGGGGTATCAGCGCACTCAGGACAAATTGTACAACAACTTTTGGGGTCCAATTTCTTCTCTTACCCTTGGAAAAATAAAAAATTGGGGGCGAAAAGATAATTTTTGTGAAAAAATTTGATTTTTTTATTTTTACGGTTCTGCATTATAAACTTCTGTGAAGCACTGGGTGGGTCAAAGTGCTCACCACACATCTAGATAAGTTCCTTAGGGGGTCTACTTTCCAAAATGGTGTCACTTGTGGGGGGTTTCAATGTTTAGGCACATCAGTGGCTTTCCAAACGCAACATTGCATCCCATCTCAATTCCTGTCAATTTTGCATTGAAAAGTCAAACGGCGCTCCTTCCCTTCCGAGCTCTCCCATCCGCCCAAACAGTGGTTTACCCCCACATATGGGATATCAGCTTACTCAGGACAAATTGTACAACAACTATTGGGGTCCAAATTCTTCTCTTACCCTTGGAAAAATAAAAAATTGGGGGCGAAAAGATAATTTTTGTGAAAAAATATGATTTTTTATTTTTACGGTTCTACATTAAAACTTCTGTGAAGCACTTGGTGGGTGAAAGAGCTCACCACACCTCTAGATAAGTTCCTTAGGGGGTCTACTTTCCAAAATGGTGTCACTTATGGGGGGTTTCAATGTTTAGGCACATCAGGGGCTCTCCAAACGAAACATGGCGTCCCATCTCAATTCCAGTCAATTTTGCATTGAAAAGTCAAATGGCGCTCCTTCGCTTCCGAGCTGTGCCATGCGCCCAAACAGTGGTTTACCCCCACATGTGGGGTATTGGCGTACTCAGGACAAATTGTACAACAATGATTGCGGTCCATTTTCTCCTGTTACCCTTGGTAAAATAAAACAAATTGGAGCTGAATTAAATTTTTTGTGAAAAAAAGTTAAATGTTCATTTTTATTTAAACATTCAAAAAATTCCTGTGAAGCACCAGAAGGGTTAATAAACTTCTTGAATGTGGTTTTAAGCACCTTGAGGGGTGTAGTTTTTAGAATGGTGTCACACTTGGGTATTTTCTATCATATAGACCCCTCAAAATGACTTCAAATGAGATGTGGTCCCTAAAAAAAAATGGTGTTGTAGAAATGAGAAATTGCTGGTCAACTTTTCACCCTTATAACTCCCTAACAAAAAAAAATTTTGGTTCCAAAATTGTGCTGATGTAAAGTAGACATGTGGGAAATGTTACTTATTAAGTATTTTGTGTGACATAGCTCTGTGATTTAATTGCATAAAAATTCAAAGTTGGAAAATTGCGAAATTTTCATAATTTTCGCCAAATTTCCGTTTTTTTCACAAATAAACGCAGGTACTATCAAAGAATTTTTACCATTGTCATGAAGTACAATATGTCATGAGAAAACAATGTCAGATTCACTGGGATCCGTTGAAGCGTTCCAGAGTTATAACCTCATAAAGGGACAGTGGTCAGAATTGTAAAAATTGGCCCGGTCATTAACGTGCAAACCACCCTTGGGGGTAAAGGGGTTAATAGCTGTCTACAAATATCGGAAGGGCTGTCACAGTGTAGAGGGATCACCATTATTCTCATTTGCACATGGAAACATGAGAAGCAATGGTATGAAACAAAAAGGGAGAAGATACAGATTAGATATTAGAAAAAACTTTTTGACAGTGAGGGTGATCAATGAGTGGAACAGGCTGCCATGAGAGGTGGTAAGTTCTCCTTCAATGGAAGTCTTCCAACAGAGGCTGGATAGACATCTGTCTGAGATGGTTTAGTGACTCCTGCATTGAGCAGGGGGTTGGACACGATGACCCCTGAGGTCCCTTCCAACTGTAACATTCTATGCGTCTATGATTCTATGGTTCTATGATAATGGGCTTTGTTACATGATACCACAAGAATCTGGCAGTCTCCCTTGTCTGGGCAAGACTGTTTTGAATTGTTTCTTTTTCAGAGTGGATGACAAAGTAGGGTGGAGAGGAAAAAGTGTCGGTTAAGAGGGGAAAGAAGCATATTTCTCTGGTCAGATATATTACAAAGTTTCCTATATTCACTTGTACTATTAATATATGCAAAGTTTGCTGAAAGTACAGTACAGTTTTCAGCATTTTGTGATCTTTATTCTGTAGTATTACTCAAGAAGTTTGGACTTTGTACAGAACATTTCCAGGTGGCATCCCTGGACTAGTCTCCAATACTGATTGCCTTCAAATCATGTTTTCAGATAATAGGAAACTGAAAGTATTTTCATACAAATCTTAGGTTAGATCAGCAAGAGTTTATTCAATATAATAAGCAATAGTGTAACTAAAGTCCGATGGGCCCTGGTGCGAAATTTGGACTTGAGCCCAAACTTACATGTTGGCCAGATGTGTTATCCTTGTAGCATTCTAAATCCAATAAAGACACACAGTGAGGAAAATAAGTATTTGATACACTGCCAATTTTGCAAGTTTTCACACCTACAAAGAATGGAGAGGTCTGTAATTTTTATTGTTAGGTACATTTCAGCTGTAAGAGACAGAATTGGGGCTGAAGCTGGACAATATGAATTTCAGCTCCCTCCAAAGATTATCTATTGGGTTTAGGTCTGGAGACTGGCTAAGCCACTCCAGGACCTTGAAATGCTTTTTACGGAGGCACTCCTTAGTTTCTCTGGCTGTGTGTTTCAGGTCATTGTCATGCTAGAAGACCCTGTCATGACCGATCTTCAATGGTCTTAGTTAGGGAACGAGATTGTTGGCCAAAATCTTGCAATTCATGACCTCATGCATCTTCCCTTCAATACGGTGCAGTCGTCCTGTCCTCTTTGTAGAAAAGCAAACCCAAAGTATGATGTTTCCCCATCATGCTTCACGCTTGGGATGGTTTTCTTGGGGTTGTATTCATTCTTCTTCTGCCTCCTAAAAGGGTGAGTAAAATTGATACCAAAAAGCTCTGTTTCAGTTTCATCTGACCATATGGCCTTCTCCCATGCCTCTTCTGAATTATTCAGATGGTCATTATTGAACTTTAAACTGGCCTCAACATGTGCTGGCATGAACAGAGGGACCTTGCGTGCCCTGCGGGATTTTAAGCCATGATGACATAGTGTGATACTAATGGTAATGTTTGATACTGTGGTCCCAGCTCTCATCAGGTCATTGACCAAGTCCTCCCATGTAGTTTTGGGCTGATTCTTGACCTTTCTCAGATGAGGAAGATTAACAATCATCTTGTGTTTCTTCCATTTTCTAATAATTGTGCCAACAGTTTTTGCCTTCTCACCAAGCTCCTTGCCTGTTGCCCTGCAACCCATACTAGCCTTCTGCAGGTCTACAATTTTGTCCCTGGTTGTTATGGACCTGGTGGTTAGGAGCACCCGGAATGACCTGATGGTTAAACTCACACAGGACAAGCTCTGGGAAGTGGGAACTCTGCTGACCACAACCCCAAATCCTATCACACAACTAGAAATAGCCGTGGAGCGTTCCTGACTCTCCCTAGACGCCTCTTCACAGCCTAAGAGCTAACTAGCCCTAGAGATAGAAAATAAAGCCTACCTTGCCTCATAGAAATTCTCCAAAGGAAAAGGCAGCCCCCCACATATATTGACTGTGAGTAAAGATAAAGTCACAAACACAGAAATGAAACAGGTTTCAGCAAAGGGAGGCCAGACTTACTAAACAGACTGAGGATAGGAAAGGTATCTTTGCGGTCAGCACAAAAAACTACAAAAAGACCACACAGAGTGTGCAAAAAGACCTCCGCCCCGACTCACGGTGCGGAGGTGCCACTCTGCATCCCAGAGCTTCCAGCTAGCAAAACAAAATCATGATAGCAAGCCGGACAAGAAAACAATGAACAAATAACCAACTAGCAGGAACTTAGCTTCTGCTGGAGTAGACAGGTCACCAGAATGATCCAAGAGCGAACTGAACCAGTACAAGAACATTGACAGCTGGCATGGAGCAACGATCTGAGTGGCGTTAAATAGAGCAGCCAGCCAACGAACAAACTCCGTCACCTGGGAAAGGAACCTCAGAAGCAGCAGCTCCACTCACAACCACCAGAGGGAGTCCATGGACAGAACTCGCCGAAGTACCATTCATGACCACAGGAGGAAGTTCGATAACAGAATTCACAACAGTACCCCCCCTTGAGGAGGGGTCACCGAACCCTCACCAGAGCCACCAGGCCGATCAGGACGAGCCAAATGAAAGGCATGAACTAGATCAGCAGCATGAACATCAGAGGCAAAAACCCAGGAATTATCTTCCTGACCATAACCCTTCCACTTGACCAGGTACTGGAGCTTCCGTCTCGAAATACGAGAATCCAAAATCTTCTCCACCACATACTCCAACTCCCCCTCGACCAACACCGGGGCAAGAGAATCAACGGAGGGAACCATAGGCGCCACGTATCTCCGCAACAATGACCTATGGAACACATTATGGATGGCAAAAGAAGCTGGAAGGGCCAAACGAAATGACACAGGATTGAGAACTTCGGAAATCTTATACGGACCAATGAAACGAGGCTTAAACTTAGGAGAGGAAACCTTCATAGGAACATGACGAGACGACAACCAAACCAAATCCCCAACACGAAGTCGGGGACCAACACAGCGCCGGCGGTTAGCGAAACGTTGAGCCTTCTCCTGGGACAATGTCAAATTGTCCACCACATGGGTCCAAATCTGCTGCAACCTGTCCACCACAGTCTCCACACCAGGACAGTCCGAAGGCTCAACCTGCCCTGAAGAGAAACGAGGATGGAAACCAGAATTACAGAAAAAGGGCGAAACCAAAGTAGCCGAGCTGGACCGATTATTAAGGGCGAATTCAGCCAAAGGCAAGAAGGACACCCAATCATCCTGATCAGCAGAAACAAAGCATCTCAGATATGTTTCCAAAGTATGATTAGTTCGTTCGGTTTGACCATTTGTCTGAGGATGGAAAGCCGAAGAAAAAGACAAATCAATGCCCATCTTAGCACAAAAGGACCGCCAAAACCTCGAAACAAACTGGGAACCTCTGTCCGAGACGATGTTCTCCGGAATGCCATGCAAACGAACCACATGCTGGAAAAACAATGGCACCAAATCAGAGGAGGAAGGCAATTTAGACAAGGGTACCAAATGGACCATCTTAGAGAAGCGATCACAAACCACCCAAATGACCGACATCCTTTGAGAGACAGGGAGATCTGAAATAAAATCCATGGAAATATGCATCCAGGGCCTCTTCGGGACCGGCAAGGGCAAAAGCAACCCACTGGCACGAGAACAGCAGGGCTATGCCCGAGCAAAAGTCCCACAGGACTGCACAAAAGAACGCACATCCCGTGACAAAGAAGGCCACCAAAAGGATCTAGCCACCAAATCTCTGGTACCAAAGATTCCCGGATGACCCGCTATCACCGAACAATGAACCTCAGAGATAACTCTACTAGTCCATATATCAGGGACAAACAGTTTCTCCGCTGGACAACGGTCAGGTCTATCAGCCTGAAATTTCTGCAGCACACGCCGCAAATCAGGGGAGATGGCAGACAAAATTACCCCCTCTTTGAGAATACCCGCCGGCTCAGGAACACCCGGAGAGTCAGGCACAAAACTGCTTGACAGGGCATCAGCCTTCACATTCTTAGAGCCCGGAAGGTACGAAACCACAAAATCGAAATGGGAGAAAAACAGCGACCATCGAGCCTGTCTAGGATTCAACCATTTGGCAGATTCGAGATAAGTCAAATTCTTGTTATCCGTCAAGACCACCACGCGATGCTTGGCTCCTTCAAGCCAATGTCGCCACTCCTCAAATGCCCACTTCATGGCCAATAACTCTCGATTGCCAACATCATAATTGCGCTCAGCAGGCGAAAATTTTCTAGAAAAGAAGGCACATGGTTTCATCACTGCGCCATCAGAACTTCTTTGCGACAAAACAGCCCCTGCTCCAACTCAGAAGCATCAACCTCGACCTGAAACGGAAGTGAAACATCTGGCTGGCACAACACAGGGGCAGAAGAAAAGCGACGCTTCAACTCCAGAAAAGCATCTACAGCCGCAGAGGACCAATTGACCACATCAGCACCTTTCTTGGTCAAATCAGTCAACGGTTTAGCAACACTAGAAAAATTAGCGATGAAGCGACGGTAAAAATTAGCAAAGCCCAGGAACTTCTGCAGGCTCTTTACAGATGTCGGCTGAGTCCAATCATAAATGGCCTGAACTTTAACAGGGTCCATCTCGATAGTAGAAGGGGAAAATATGAAACCCAAAAATGAAACCTTCTGAACTCCAAAGAGACATTTCGACCCCTTCACAAACAAGGAATTCGCACGAAGGACCTGGAACACCATTCTGACCTGCTTCACATGAGACTCCTAATCATCCGAAAAGACCAAAATATCATCCAAATATACAATCATGAATCTATCCAGGTACTCTCGGAAGATGTCATGCATAAAGGACTGAAACACAGATGGAGCATTAGAAAGCCCGAATGGCATAACCAGGTACTCAAAATGGCCCTCGGGCGTATTAAATGCTGTTTTCCATTCATCGCCCTGTTTAATTCGCACAAGATTATACGCCCCTCGAAGATCTATCTTGGTGAACCAACTAGCCCCCTTAATCCGAGCAAACAAATCAGACAGCAGCGGCAAAGGGTACTGAAATTTGACTGTGATCTTATTAAGAAGGTGGTAATCAATACAAGGTCTCAAAGAGCCATCCTTCTTGGCCACAAAAAAGAACCCTGCTCCCAACGGTGATGACGACGGGCGAATATGACCTTTCTCCAAGGATTCCTTTATATAACTTCGCATAGCGGCGTGCTCTGGCACAGATAAATTGAACAGTCAGCCCTTAGGAAACTTACTACAAGGAATCAAATTAATAGCACAATCGCAATCCCTATGAGGAGGTAGGGCACCGGATTTGGGCTCTTCAAATACATCCCGGTAATCCGACAAAAACTCAGGGACTTCAGAAGGAGTGGAAGGCGAAATTGACAGCAATGGAACATCACCATGTACCCCCTGACAACCCCAGCCGGACACAGACATAGATTTCCAATCTAATACAGGATTATGGACCTGTAGCCATGGCAACCCCAAAACGACCACGTCATGCAGATTATGCAACACCAAAAAGCGAATATCCTCCTGATGTGCAGGAGCCATGCACATGGTCAATTGAGTCCAGTACTGAGGCTATTTCTTGGCCAAAGGCGTAGCATCAATTCCTCTCAATGGAATAGGATGCTGCAAGGGCTCCAAGAAAAAACCACAGCACCTGGCAAACTCCAAGTCCATCAAATTCAGGGCAGCGCCTGAATCCACAAATGACATAACAAAATAGGATGACAAAGAGCAAATCAGAGTAACGGACAAAAGAAATTTAGACTGTACCGTACCAATGGTGGCAGATCTAGCTAACCGCTTAGTGCGCTTAGGACAATCGGAGATAGCATGAGTGGAATCACCACAGTAAAAACACAGCCCATTCCGACGTCTGTGTTCTTGCCGTTCAACTCTGGTCAAAGTCCTATCACACTGCATAGGCTCAGGCCTATGCTCAGAGAATACCGCCAAATGGTGCACAGCTTTGCCCTCACGCAAGCGCCGATCGATCTGAATGGCCAAGGACATAGACTCATTCAGACCAGCAGGCGTGGGAAATCCCACCATGACATCCTTAAGGGCTTCAGAAAGACCCTTTCTGAAAATTGCCGCCAGGGCACACTCATTCCACTGAGTAAGCACAGACCACTTTCTAAACTTCTGACAGTACACCTCCGCTTCATCCTGACCCTGACACAAAGCCAGCAAGATTTTCTCTGCCTGATCCACTGAATTAGGTTCATCATAAAGCAATCCAAGCGCCAGAAAAAACGCATCTACATGACGCAATGCAGGATCTCCTGGCGCAAGGGAAAATGCCCAGTCTTGAGGGTCACCACGCAACAAAGAAATAATGATTTTTACTTGTTGAACGGGGTCACCAGAGGAGCGGGGTTTCAAAGCTAGAAACAATTTACAATTATTTTTGAAATTCAGGAACTTAGATCTATCCCCAGAAAACAAATCAGGAATTGGAATTCTAGGCTCTAACATCGGATTCTGAACCACAAAATCTTGAATGTTTTGTACCCTTGCAGTGAGATGATCTACACAAGAGGACAGAACTTGAATGTCCATATCTACACCTGTGTCCTGAACCACCCAGAGGTAACGGGGAAAAGAAAGACAAAACACACTGCAAAGAAAAAAAAATGGTCTCAGAACTTTTCTTATCCCTCTATTACATAGTAACATAGTAACATAGTTAGTAAGGCCGAAAAAAGACATTTGTCCATCCAGTTCAGCCTATATTCCATCATAATAAATACCCAGATCTACGTCCTTCTACAGAACCTAATTGTATGATACAATATTGTTCTGCTCCAGGAAGACATCCAGGCCTCTCTTGAACCCCTCGACTGAGTTCGCCATCACCACCTCCTCAGGCAAGCAATTCCAGATTCTCACTGCCCTAACAGTAAAGAATCCTCTTCTATGTTGGTGGAAAAACCTTCTCTCCTCCAGACGCAAAGAATGCCCCCTTGTGCCCGTCACCTTCCTTGGTATAAACAGATCCTCAGCGAGATATTTGTATTGTCCCCTTATATACTTATACATGGTTATTAGATCGCCCCTCAGTCGTCTTTTTTCTAGACTAAATAATCCTAATTTCGCTAATCTATCTGGGTATTGTAGTTCTCCCATCCCCTTTATTAATTTTGTTGCCCTCCTTTGTACTCTCTCTAGTTCCATTATATCCTTCCTGAGCACCGGTGCCCAAAACTGGACACAGTACTCCATGTGCGGTCTAACTAGGGATTTGTACAGAGGCAGTATAATGCTCTCATCATGTGTATCCAGACCTCTTTTAATGCACCCCATGATCCTGTTTGCCTTGGCAGCTGCTGCCTGGCACTGGCTGCTCCAGGTAAGTTTATCATTAACTAGGATCCCCAAGTCCTTCTCCCTGTCAGATTTACCCAGTGGTTTCCCGTTCAGTGTGTAATGGTGATATTGATTCCCTCTTCCCATGTGTATAACCTTACATTTATCATTGTTAAACCTCATCTGCCACCTTTCAGCCCAAGTTTCCAACTTATCCAGATCCATCTGTAGCAGAATACTATCTTCTCTTGTATTAACTGCTTTACATAGTTTTGTATCATCTGCAAATATCGATATTTTACTGTGTAAACCTTCTACCAGATCATTAATGAATATGTTGAAGAGAACAGGTCCCAATACTGACCCCTGCGGTACCCCACTGGTCACAGCGACCCAGTTAGAGACTATACCATTTATAACCACCCTCTGCTTTCTATCACTAAGCCAGTTACTAACCCATTTACACACATTTTCCCCCAGACCAAGCATTCTCATTTTGTGTACCAACCTCTTGTGCGGCACGGTATCAAACGCTTTGGAAAAATCGAGATATACCACGTCCAATGACTCACCGTGGTCCAGTCTATAGCTTACCTCTTCATAAAAACTGATTAGATTGGTTTGACAGAAGCGATTTCTCATAAACCCATGCTGATATGGAGTTAAACAGTTATTCTCATTGAGATAATCCAGAATAACATCCCTCAGAAACCCTTCAAATATTTTACCAACAATAGAGGTTAGACTTACTGGCCTATAATTTCCAGGTTCACTTTTAGAGCCCTTTTTGAATATTGGCACCACATTTGCTATGCGCCAATCCTGCGGAACAGACCCTGTCGCTATAGAGTCCCTAAAAATAAGAAATAATGGTTTATCTATTACATTACTTAGTTCTCTTAGTACTCGTGGGTGTATGCCATCCGGACCCGGAGATTTATCTATTTTAATCTTATTTAGCCGGTTTCGCACCTCTTCTTGGGTTAGATTGGTGACCCTTAATATAGGGTTTTCATTGTTTCTTGGGATTTCACCTAGCATTTCATTTTCCACCGTGAATACCGTGGAGAAGAAGGTGTTTAATATGTTAGCTTTTTCCTCGTCATTTACAACCATTCTTTCCTCACTATTTTTTAAGGGGCCTACATTTTCAGTTTTTATTCTTTTACTATTGATATAGTTGAAGAACAGTTTGGGATTAGTTTTACTCTCCTTAGCAATGTGCTTCTCTGTTTCCTTTTTGGCAGCTTTAATTAGTTTTTTAGATAAAGTATTTTTCTCCCTATAGTTTTTTAGAGCTTCAATGGTGCCATCCTGCTTTAGTAGTGCAAATGCTTTCTTTTTACTGTTAATTGCCTGTCTTACTTCTTTGTTTAGCCACATTGGGTTTTTCCTATTTCTAGTCCTTTTATTCCCACAAGGTATAAACCGCTTACACTGCCTATTTAGGATGTTCTTAAACATTTCCCATTTATTATCTGTATTCTCATTTTTGAGGATATTGTCCCAGTCTACCAGATTAAGGGCATCTCTAAGTTGTTCAAACTTTGCCTTCCTAAAGTTCAATGTTTTTGTGACTCCCTGACAAGTCCCCCTAGTGAAAGACAGGTGAAACTGCACAATATTGTGGTCGCTATTTCCTAAATGCCCATTGAGATGCATTAATACTTTTGGCCAGCTGTGCTGTTATGGACCTGGTGGTTAGGAGCACCCGGAATGACCTGATGGTTAAACTCACACAGGACAAGCTCTGGGAAGTGGGAACTTTGCTGACCGCAACCCCAAATCCTATCACACAACTAGAAATAGCCGTGGAGCGTTCCTGACTCTCCCTAGACGCCTCTTCACAGCCTAAGAGCTAACTAGCCCTAGAGATAGAAAATAAAGCCTACCTTGCCTCAGAGAAATTCCCCAAAGGAAAAGGCAGCCCCCCACATATATTGACTGTGAGTAAAGATGAAATCACAAACACATAAATGAAACAGGTTTCAGCAAAGGGAGGCCAGACTTACTAAACAGACTGAGGATAGGAAAGGTATCTTTGCGGTCAGCACAAAAAACTACAAAAAGACCACGCAGAGTGTGCAAAAAGACCTCAGCCCCGACTCACGGTGCGGAGGTGCCACTCTGCATCCCAGAGCTTCCAGCTAGCAAAACAAAATCATGATAGCAAGCTGGACAAGAAAACAATGAACAAATAACCAACTAGCAGGAACTTAGCTTCTGCTGGAGTAGACAGGTCACCAGAAAGATCCAAGAGCGAACTGAACCAGTACAAGAACATTGACAGCTGGCATGGAGCAACGCTCTGAGTGGAGTTAAATAGAGCAGCCAGCCAAAGAACAAACTCCGTCACCTGTGGAAGGAACCTCAGAAGCAGCAGCTCCACTCACAGCCACCAGAGGGAGTCCATGGACAGAACTCGCCGAAGTACCATTCATGACCACAGGAGGAAGTTCGATAACAGAATTCACAACACCTGGTGTCCTTAGCCAGCTCTCTGGCCATGGTGGAGAGGTTTAAGTGTGATTTATTGTGTGGAGTAAAGTAGAACTAACAGGTCTGTGAGAGCCAGAATTCTTGCTGGTTGGTAGGTGATCAAATACTTATTTCATGCAATAAAATTCAATTTAATTATGTAAAAATTCCCACAATGTGATTTTCTGGTTTTATTTTTAGATACTGTCTGTCACAGTTGAAGTGTACCTACAATAAAAATGACAAACTTCTCCACTTTCTGTAGGTTTCAAAACTTGCAAAATCGACATGGCCTCCAATACTTTTTTCCCAGCTGCACTAATGTAAACCATCCTGGGTCTTTCGTGGTATGATTTCTCCCACCTTGCGCCTTTTCCAGTAATAATTTCCCCTATGCTGGGCCCCTTACAGTAATAATGTCCCACTTCTGTGGCCCCTTAGAGTAATAATGTGCAACATCCAGTGCTCCTTCTAGTAAGAATGTCCAACATCCTGAGTCCCTTCCTGGTATAATGTCTTGCATCCCGATCCCCTCCAAGTAATATATGTTCCCCATCCTGGGATCCTTCCAAAAATAATGTCCCAGCTTGCATGACACATGGCATGCTCTTTTATTGCTGTTGCAGAGGTCGTCAGCTGACTGCTATGGGTGATCCATGATGTTACTGCTATGTGCCGTCGGTGACGGACCCTCCAAAGTCAGCTGCCGGCAGTGTGTATTGTGGTGCACGGAGCAGGCGGGTCTCTGCAACGCTATACATTAAAGCTGAATGTGCGTCCTTGCGGCATGGTTCCACCCTCTGTAACTGTCATCGTTACTTCCCTGATAACACTGGTCTACAAAAAAAAATAATTTTCTGGCATGGACTTTAAGAACAGTTTTAGGCTAGGTTCACATTGCGTTAGGGCAATCCGTTAAGCGCATAGCGCTAGCGGATTGCGCTAACGCAATGTTTCTTTTTGGTCCGCATTCGCCGTCCCCGTTAGCGCAGATCCCCGATCTGCGCTAGTGAGGATCGGACCTCGGACGCGCCATCAGAAAAGAACGGCACATCGCTAGCGCGTGCTGAAAATGGCATGTGCTAGCGATGCGCTACAGGCAGAAATAACATTGCTGTCAATGGGTGCGCTAACGGACCCGTTGCACGGTGTTAATTGCGAAATTTTCGCCGTGCAACGCTGTCCGTTAGCGTTAACCCATTAACGCAATGTGAACCTAGCCTTAGACTAATTTGAGGGTGCTGAACTAAAATCTGATCTTATAATTTCTCTATCACATCACGTTTTTGCGCTGTAGGCATATAGCCCAGAAATTCAATGAACAACTCAGGTAGCTAACAACTTTTAGCTAGTATTTCTCTGCAGGATGTTTTGCTGATCTAACAATGGCCTCTACATCTCGCAGAAGACAGTGCTCAAATGATCCAAATATTTGTTGTTACTTCTGTGGAAACTTTACTGTGAAGACTCAGAGGCGCAACATTACTGACTTTGTTAAGAGGGTGTATTTTGCGTACTTCAAAGTAAAACTTGGAGACCAAGACAAGCATTGGGCTCCTCACAAAGTGCGCAAAGCCTGTATTGAGAGCTTGAGATCATAGGTCTCAAGAAAACAATGCTAAACTTCAGTTTGGAGTTCCTATGGTTTGGAGAGCAATCATTTAGAAGACTGCTATTTCTGCCTTGTCGATGTAAAAGGTTTCAATACGAAAAACAAGCAATATTTGCAATACCCGAGTATCCCTTCAGCTATTCCACCAGTTGCCCAGAGTGAAGAAAACCTGTTCCAAAATTTACCGCGCTTCCAGAAAACGTTGACACAGAACTCTCCTCACATTGTTATACTGATGAAGAAGACAGTCCAGATATTTTTTAGCCATGTGATGAAGCCATTTGGACTTTTTTCCAGAGAACCTTGTGGATGTGAATAAGGAGCAAGGGGAGCGTTTTCATCATGACATTAAAACAATGGAACGGTATCAAGGCCGGTGGGGCTCACATATGATGACTGACTATTGCTGGAGCTTGATGAGAGAAAACCCAGAAGCCGTACATCACAGATCAGCCAAGAAAAGACAGTTCAAATAGCTGCCATTTGTCATTCATCTGTGCGCCATATATATGTGTTTTTATATTTTGTAGTTTAATTCTGTAAGTATTTTTGATTTGCTGTACATAGACTTTTTAATCTTTGTTATTCCTTGATTAAAAATATACAAAATGTAGTACCGAAAATCATGTGTTTTTGCCATAAAACATTAGATAGGAGTAATTTTCATCAAAAATGGAAAATATCTCGAAATCCTGATATGTGATAGTCAAAAACGGAGTTCATATTCGTAATCAGCAGCCAAAATTGACTTAAAATATGTTTTAAAACCTTTTGCCAGAAAAATTGCGTTGACCAGTGCAATCAGACAGATCCAGTTGAGGGCAAGCAGCAATCTAAAGAGTTAGCAAACTGTCCAGATCAAATCCAATGATATACACCGTAATCTTCCAGTTGGCTGAATAAATGTAGTTCAATGCCTCAAAAGGTCAAACCAACAGGTAAACCAGTCAAAGCTTTGCCTTAGCAATTCTTGAACTCCTTTTTTTAATCTATTTTATTGTCATACGGCTTCAGAAGAAAAATGAAAGATTCATTTAAAGGGAACCTGTCACCTGAATTTGGCGGGACCGGTTTTCGGTCATATGGGCGGAGTTTTCAGGTGTTTGATTCACCCTTTCCTTACCCACTGGCTGCATGCTGGCCGCAATATTGGATTGAAGTTCATTCTCTGTCCTCCGTAGTACACGCCTGCGCAAGGCAAGATTACCTTGCGCAGGCGTGTACTACGGAGGACAGAGAATGAACTTCAATCCAATATTGCGGTCAATATGCAGCCAGCGGGTAAGGAAAGGGTGAATCAAACACCCGAAAACTCCGCCCATATGACCGAAAACCGGTCCCGCCAAATTCAGGTGACAGGTTCCCTTTAAGCTACTTTTTATTATTTTCACATTTAAACTTCCACCACAGATGAGAACCAGACATCATCATGTTGCGTTTGGAGAGGTGATAGAAAAGGAAAGTTGAGATGGCAGACAATGACAGCTGAGAACAATGGATGACAAATATTTTTATGCACAGAAATCTCTCAGAAAAAAAACTAGTTTTGTTTTCTCCAACAAAGAGTCTTATAAAACGTATTGTCTTGTAATCTTACAGTATTCAAGCCCTTTAGTCATCAACTTTATTCTTATTCTTCCTTTGTGTCTCCCCACCCCTCTTCTCTCCCACTTCAGACTTGTTTTTCTTTTCCTCGAAGCGGTATCCTTCCAGTTGCTAGGTAGAGCATAAAACTCATAAAACAAAACACTGCTCTACACAGAATAGAGGATCAAACATAAAAGCAGTCGGATAAGTTACACAACTCTCAAGGACCATTCAAAGTACACAGTGGTTTGAGTTGTTACTTCACATTTTTCTGGGTGACCCTCTTCAAAGATGGAAAACATTAAATATGTCAATGGCTTTATTCATGAGGAAGAATAGATGATGGAAATACATGAGATTTCTATACAAGTCGGCAGGTGAATTCTTATGCCAAGCAAGATCTTTGCTGGTTTTCGTCATCATACCAATATTGTGAAGAAAAAAAAATCCTTCTTGATACCGGTAGAAGTGCACAATTTAAATCTTTTAACCTCCAATCACAGGCTTCTTAAAATATAATTTCTCTCCACGCTTGCTGAATAGACATGTTCATGCTGTTATATAAGAGTTATCTGTGAATTCTGAGCCATTCAGAATTTGGGCCCATTCCTCCTGACAAAACTGGTGTAACTGATCCTGGTTTGTAGGTCGCCTTTGCTCGCACTGACATTTTCAGCTTTGCCCATAAATTTTTAATAGGATTGAGATCAGGGCTTTGTGATGGCCGCTCCAAAACATTGACATTGTTATCGTTAAGCCACTTTGTTACTATTTTGGCAGTATGCTTTGGGTCATTGCTTCAGTATTGCCACATAATCTTTTCTCATGATTCCATCTATTTTGTGAAGTGCACCAGTCACTCCTGCAGCAAAACAACCCCACAACATGATGCTGCCTCCCCCCGTGTTTCACAGTTGGGATGGTGTTCTTAGGCTTCCAAGCTTCTCTCTTTTTACTCCAGATGTAACGATGGTCATTATGTTCAAAAAGTTCAATTTTAGTTTCCTCAGACCACAGAACATGTCTCCAAAAATGAAAGTCTTTGCTCCTGTGTGCATTTGCAAACATTAATCTGGCTTTTTTATGTTTCTTTTGAAGTATTGGCTTCTTCCTGGCAGAGTGGCCTTTCAGGCCATATTGATACAGTACTCATTTCACTGAGGATATTGACAGAATCTTACCAGCTTCCACCATCATCTTCACAAGGTCTTTTGCTTTTATCCTTGGCATGATATGCACATGTCAGACCAAAGCACATTCATGTCTGAGACACAGAACCCGTCTCCTTCCTGAGCGGTGTGATGGCTGAACATTCCCATCGTGTTTGTACTTGCACATAATTGTTTGTACAGATGAACGAGGCACCTTCAGATATTTTGAAATTGTACCCAAGGATGAGCCAGACTTGTGCAAGTCCACAATTCTCTTCCTGATATCTTGGCTGATTTCTTTAAACTTTCCCATGATGCTACACAAAGAATCAGTGTGTTTCAGGTGTGCATTAAAATACATCCACAGGTTTGTCTCTAATTAACTCAGATGTTGGCAAAAAATCTATCAGAAGCTTCCAAACACCTGCCATCATCATATGGGCAGTCCAGAATTGTTTAAAAGCAAAGTAATCTTAGTGTTTGTAAACTTTTGACTTTGCAGTAAGTAATAAAAATGCCTTAAAACATTTTCTCTCTCTCCCTCTCTCATTAGTCTGACATTTGGCAAATACTAATAATTATTGCGATCCTGATTTACTAATTGACATAAAACGGGAAAGGTTTATTATGATTTCATGTCAGATATTCAGAAAAACATTTAATTAAACATACAAAAAATACACTGAAATAACAGACAAACAATAAGATATGATGTGTAGACACCTAAAATATACAGCGAGCCACATATCCATACAGACCCATCACAAAAATATATATATGCAGTAACAGGTGAGAGACACCCACCCACCTCACGACTCCCAAAGTAAATCAAACACCGCCCCCTCTAATGAATAGTCAATGCTCCATTGAGATAAACGTAGCACAACCCGTTGTAATCCATCAATACAATAGCCCATATGAGCAACAGGAGAGGAAGGGAGGTGAAAAGTAAGGGGAGAAGGGGGAAAGGTAATGATGTCTCCTCACCGCATGTGGCAGCGCTAACCGAACATCCCCGACGCGCGTTTCGCCGCCTCTCAGCCCTGCTTTCTCAAGGGGAAGTGTGGTATAACTTCTTTTGAGGACCTTAAGTATCCTAGGATACTGGTCATGTGCGCGTCACATGACCTGGCTTGTTCACTGCTGCATAGTAGCAGCGCATGCGCCCGCCGTCACCGGAAAAAACACACCCACCGCCCCACCGCCCGGACCCGTCCAGATGCCCGCTGCGAGTGAGTACTACTTGTCTCAGTCGCGCACGCACCAGGACCATGCCGGACAGCGAGACTGAGACAGTAGTTTACCACACTTCCCCTTGAGAAAGCAGGGCTGAGAGGCGGCGAAACGCGTGTCGGGGATGTTCAGTTAGCGCTGCCACATGCGGTGAGGAGACATCATTACCTTTCCCCCTTCTCCCCTTACTTTTCACCTCCCTTCCTCTCCCGTTGCTCATATGGGCTATTGTATTGATGGATTACAACGGGTTGTGCTACGTTTATCTCAATGGAGCATTGACTATTCATTAGAGGGGGTGGTCTTTGATTTACTTTGGGAGTCGTGAGGTGGGTGGGTGTCTCTCACCTGTTACCGCATATATATATTTTTGCGATGGGTCTGTATGGATATACAGTATGGCTCGCTGTATATTTTAGGTGTCTACACATCATATCTTATTGTTTGTCTGTTATTTCAGTGTATTTTTTGCTATGTTTAATTAAAGGTATTTTGTACGATTTTTAAACAAACTCCATTGTTTTCTCCTATTTTTGTATTGCTATATATGGAGGTAAACGTCGTGACCAAGCAATTGGTAAGGGTCACATCATGAGTCTGGATTTGGTGATACTAACATTCAGAAAAACATGCAGACGTGTCTTTTTATATAGTGTATGGAAACTTCTGGTTTCATCTGTATATTAAAAATATAAAAAAAACAAAACAAAAAGGAAATTAAAAACTCCACAAAGAAGGAGTGGTTCCTTATAAGGGATAGCCACTAGAAAAACCTCAATTTTTGACCCCCTCAAAAAATTTCTGGCTGCACATACCTAAATTAATACTTGTTTTTTTGTTTAGGCTTCCATATTTTTATATACAGTGGGGCAAAAAAGTATTTAGTCAGTCAGCAATAGTGCAAGTTCCACCACTTAAAAAGATGAGAGGCGTCTGTAATTTACATCATAGGTAGACCTCAACTATGGGAGACAAACTGAGAAAAAAAAATCCAGAAAATCACATTGTCTGTTTTTTTAACATTTTATTTGCATATTATGGTGGAAAATAAGTATTTGGTCAGAAACAAAATTTCATCTCAATACTTTGTAATATATCCTTTGTTGGCAATGACAGAGGTCAAACGTTTTCTGTAAGTCTTCACAAGGTTGCCACACACTGTTGTTGGTATGTTGGCCCATTCCTCCATGCAGATCTCCTCTAGAGCAGTGATGTTTTTGGCTTTTCTCTTGGCAACACGGACTTTCAACTCCCTCCAAAGGTTTTCTATAGGGTTTAGATCTGGAGACTGGCTAGGCCACTCCAGGACCTTGAAATGCTTCTTACGAAGCCACTCCTTCGTTGCCCTGGCGGTGTGCTTTGGATCATTGTCATGTTGAAAGACCCAGCCACGTTTCATCTTCAATGCCCTTGCTGATGGAAGGAGGTTTGCACTCAAAATCTCACGATACATGGCCCCATTCATTCTTTCATGTACCCGGATCAGTCGTCCTGGCCCCTTTGCAGAGAAACAGCCCCAAATCATGATGTTTCCACTACAATGCTTTACAGTAGGTATGGTGTTTGATGGATGCAACTCAGTATTCTTTTTCCTCCAAACACGACATGTTGTGTTTCTACCAAACAGTTCCAGTTTGGTTTCATCAGACCATAGGACATTCTCCCAAAACTCCTCTGGATCATCCAAATGCTCTCTAGCAAACTTCAGACGGGCCCGGACATGTACTGGCTTAAGCAGTGGGACACGTCTGGCACTGCAGGATCTGAGTCCATGGTGGCATAGTGTGTTACTTATGGTAGGCCTTGTTACATTGGTCCCAGCTCTCTGCAGTTCATTCACTAGGTCCCCCCGCGTGGTTCTGGGATTTTTGCTCACCGTTCTTGTGATCATTCTGACCCCACGGGGTGGGATTTTGCGTGGAGCCCCAGATCGAGGGAGATTATCAGTGGTCTTGTATGTCTTCCATTTTCCAATTATTGCTCCCACTGTTGATTTCTTCACTCCAAGCTGGTTGGCTATTGCAGATTCAGTCTTCCCAGCCTGGTGCAGGGCTACAATTTTGTTTCTGGTGTCCTTTGACAGCTCTTTGGTCTTGACCATAGTGGAGTTTGGAGTCAGACTGTTTGAGGGTGTGCACAGGTGTCTTATTATACTGATAACAAGTTTAAACAGGTGCCATTACTACAGGTAATGAGTGGAGGAAAGAGGAGACTCTTAAAGAAGAAGTTACAGGTCTGTGAGAGCCAGAAATCTTGATTGTTTGTTTCTGACCAAATACTTATTTTCCACCATAATATGCAAATAAATTGTTAAAAAAACAGACAATGTGATTTTCTGGATTTTTTTTTCTCAGTTTGTCTCCCATAGTTGAGGTCTACCTATGATGTAAATTACAGACGCCTCTCATCTTTTTAAGTGGTGGAACTTGCACTATTGCTGACTGACTAAATACTTTTTTGCCCCACTGTATGAGTTTTATTTTTTGGTCTCATTTTACTTTATGAAGTTTATCAGGAGGTAGTAGTTCCTCTTTAAAAGGGGTTGTCCACTTTTGGGGACAATTATTTCCTTATTTAAATGTATGTAGTTAGGGCCAAACTGGGTTTCATTAAAAATTTTGCACCGTTTGCATCCTATAGCCTCTGTATTTAACTATTAGGGCTGCAGAATGAGGTAACGGTGTCGGCCACATGATCTTTATTTTAGCACGTATTGGGGACATGAGTTTGTGGTACTTACTAATATACTGGCAGGACAGGTTCTCCTCCTGCTCTTGTTACTGCTGCTTTCCTCGCAGACGGCACAGATCTCCAGTCTGGACATTGGCTGATTGTGGAGGAGCATGTGACTAACCCTGTCATCCGTCCCCTCGAATAGGAAAAGTAGTTTTCCCATGTGAGACTTTCCATTGGACAAGACGAATGGAC
The DNA here is from genome assembly GCF_032444005.1 of Ranitomeya imitator. NCBI lineage: Eukaryota > Metazoa > Chordata > Amphibia > Anura > Dendrobatidae > Ranitomeya > Ranitomeya imitator. The sequence continues at coordinate 49,240,531 of NC_091284.1, read as the reverse complement.
AGGTCTGGTCACATGCTCCCCACCAAGCAGACATTGTATTGACAGTAAAGCTCCAAAATGTTTCATAAAACCCAGTTGCAGAAATGATTTCTAGCCCCAATAGCATTCATTTATCCAAGAAAAAAAATAGTCCACAAAAGTGGACAACCCCTTTAACCCCTTTCTGACCTCGGACGGGATAGTATGTCCGAGGTCAGATACCCCGCTTTGATGCAGGGCTCCGGCGGTGAGCCCGCATCAAAGCCAGGCCATGTCAGCTGACATGTGCCCACAATAGTGGCGGGTGAAATCGCGATTCACTCGCCGCTATTATCTAGTTAAATGCCGCTGTCAAACGCTGACAGCGGCATTTAACCGGCGCTTCCGGCCATCCGGCCGGAAATGAGCGCATCGCTGACCCCCGTCACATGATCGGGGGTCAGCAATGCATCAGGATGGTAACCATAGAGATCCTTGAGACCTCTATGGTTAATAATCCCGCTAGCTGTGAGCGCCACCCTGTGGTCGGCGCTCACAGCACACCTGCAATTCAGCTACATAGCAGCGATATGATGATCGCTGCTATGTAGCAGAGGCGATCGCGTTGTGCCAGCTTCTAGCCTCCCATGGAGGCTATTGAAGCATGGCAAAAGTAAAAAAAAAGTTAAAAAAATGTGAAAAGAATAAAAAAATATAAAAGTTTAATTCACCCCCCTTTTGCCCCATTCAAAATAAATCAATTAAGAAAAACTCAAACCAGCACATATTTAGTATCGCCGAGTTCAGAATCGCACGCTCTATCAATAAAAAAAAAGATTAACCTGATCAGTAAACGGCGTAGTGAGAAAAAAATTCGAAACACCAGAATTACGTATTTTTGGTCGCCACGACATTGCATTAAAATGCAATAACGGGCGATCAAAAGAACGTATCTGCACCAAAATGGTATCATTAAGAAACGCCAGCTTGGCGCACAAAACATAAGCTCTCAAACGACCCCAGATCATGAAAAATGGAGACGCTTCGGGTAGCGGAAAATAACGCTTTTTTTTTTAGCAAAGTTTTGAATTTTTTTTTACCACTTAGATAAAAGAGAACCTAGACTTGTTTGGTGTCTCTGAACTCGTGCTGACCTGGAGAATCATAATGGCAGGTCAGTTTTAGCATTTAGTGAACCTAGTAAAAAAGCCAAACAAAAAACAAGTGTGGGATTGCACTTTTTTTGCAATTTCACCGCACTTGGAATTTTTTTCCTGTTCTCTAGTACACGACATGCTAAAACCAATGATGTCGTTCAAAAGCACAACTTGTTTCACAAAAAAAAAAAAGCCCTCACATGGCCATATTGACTGGAAAATAAAAAAAAGTTATGGCTCTGGGAAGGAGGGGAGCGAAAAACGAACACGGAAAAACGGAAAATCCCAAGGTCATGAAGGGGTTAAGGAAGATGCCTGATACAATACATTAGAAAATGTCATGTATGCACAAGAACTTACTATTGCATTATGAAAATGGCTTTTATTCCTGGGTACATTTTATTCCTGCCATGTAAAGAACACGTCATTCCAGAAGGACTGCAATAGCGTGCCCCCGCCTAAAAATACACGATACCGTAATCACTGTGGAGTTTGGTTCATTTAATCGTAAAAGAAAAGCTGCAATTTACAGAAATAAAAAAAAACACAAACAAATAAAGGCACGATCCAACGGTTTTAGCTTTACTTGCATTCTTTACATTTCAGCTTCTCAATAGACCTGTGCGTAATTAGATTTTACAGCGCATTAACATCTTAATACTGTTGTTACTGGAGCAGCGGTAAGTTGACCTTTTCGTAACTGTTTCACAAACTCATTTTTCTCCAGGTCTGTTCCTTTTGTGTGATCCTTGTGGAGGGTTTAATAAAAGCTGAGATATGGTCTGAGCTTACAGTCCTTGCTGTGTGGCCGTATTTGAGTCACCACCACAAATGCAAAGAAAAAAGTACGGTCAGCACACTTGTATATATTAACTTTTCTGCCGAAAGGTTAGCCCATTTTTATTGACTTTTCATATGCTTGAGTAACAGTGAGAACTTTATAGCCCAAAATTTTAGATTTTTTTTTTCATGTCCATTGCTATTATTAAATGTGCGTTAACTATTTGAGGACCAAACGCAGACTTTATACATCAGGGCAGTCCATATTTTATATTGCACTGATGTTCTAAAAGAGTTAGTAGCCTGCAGCTGTGAGGATGCTTAGTTGGCTGCCAGACACAGTCAGACTCCTCAAAAAAAAAAAGGCAAACATGGTTTATTACCATTACTGTCTTCATGATCCTTGCAAACACAACACTTGTGATACAGATTATGAAGCACTGACCGTGCTTCCTTCTCCAGACCCAGCGATCATGTCATCAATGGGTGTAAGGAGAAAAAAGAATCTGCTGGGCCCTTGAAAACTGAGTCAGCTATGCTATGCAGCCAAGAGGCTGAATTTCCCTTGTATTCGTGGTGAGTATACCCCCACAGTTACAGAGGAAATCAGAAAAAATGTATTAATATGTTAAAATGTCCTTAATTTTTTTAAAGACTTTCTGTGGTGCACGATGTGTGAAATAAATGAAAAAAATAAATAAATGTAAAGTGGAAGAAAAATAAAAGATAACTAAAAGTAAAAGGAGACATTGTCAGTCTGGAATTCTGTTTCTAGTAGTACTGCACCTGTCAAAAAAAAAAATATATATATACAGTGGGGCAAAAAAGTATTTAGTCAGTCAGCAATAGTGTAAGTTCCACCACTTAAAAAGATGAGAGGCGTCTGTAATTTACATCATAGGTAGACCTCAACTATTGGAGACAAACTGAGAAAAAAAATCCAGAAAATCACATTGTCTGATTTTTTAACATTTTATTTGCATATTATGGTGGAATATAAGTATTTGGTCAGAAACAAAACAATCAAGATTTCTGGCTCTCACAGACCTGTAACTTCTTCTTTAAGAGTCTCCTCTTTCCTCCACTCATTACCTGTAGTAATGGCACCTGTTTAAACTTGTTATCAGTATAAAAAGACACCTGTGCACACCCTCAAACAGTCTGACTCCAAACTCCACTATGGTGAAGACCAAAGAGCTGTCAAAGGACACCAGAAACAAAATTGTAGCTCTGCACCAGGCTGGGAAGACTGAATCTGCAATAGCCAACCAGCTTGGAGTGAAGAAATCAACAGTGGGAGCAATAATTAGAAAATGGAAGACATACGAGACCACTGATAATCTCCCTCGATCTGGGGCTCCACGCAAAATCCCACCCCGTGGGGTCAGAATGATCATAAGAACGGTGAGCAAAAGTCCCAGAACCACGCGGGGAGACCTAGTGAATGAACTGCAGAGAGCTGGGACCAATGTAACAAGGCCTACCATAAGTAACACACTACGCCACCATAGACTCAGATCCTGCAGTGCCAGACGTGTCCCACTGCTTAAGCCAGTACATGTCCAGGCCCGTCTGAAGTTTGCTAGAGAGCATTTGGATGATCCAGAGGAGTTTTGGGAGAATGTCCTATGGTCTGATGAAACCAAACTGGAACTGTTTGGTAGAAACACAACTTGTCGTGTTTGGAGGAAAAAGAATACTGAGTTGCATCCATCAAACACCATACCTACTGTAAAGCATGGTTGTGGAAACATCATGCTTTGGGGCTGTTTCTCTGCAAAGGGGCCAGGACGACTGATCCGGGTACATGAAAGAATGAATGGGGCCATGTATCGTGAGATTTTGAGTGCAAACCTCCTTCCATCAGCAAGGGCATTGAAGATGAAACGTGGCTGGGTCTTTCAACATGACAATGATCCAAAGCACACCGCCAGGGCAACGAAGGAGTGGCTTCGTAAGAAGCATTTCAAGGTCCTGGAGTGGCCTAGCCAGTCTCCAGATCTCAATCCTATAGAAAACCTTTGGAGGGAGTTGAAAGTCCGTGTTGCCAAGCGAAAAGCCAAAAACATCACTGCTCTAGAGGAGATCTGCATGGAGGAATGGGCCAACATACCAACAACAGTGTGTGGCAACCTTGTGAAGACTTACAGAAAACGTTTGACCTCTGTCATTGCCAACAAAGGATATACAGTCATGGCCAAAAGTATTGACACCCCTGCAATTCTGTCAGATAATACTCATTTTCTTCCTGAAAATGATTGCAAACACAAATTATTTGGTATTATTATCTTCATTTAATTTGTCTTAAATGAAAAAACACAAAAAGAATTGTCCTAAAGCCAAATTGGATATAATTCCACACCAAACATAAAAAAGGGGGTGGACAAAAGTATTGGCACTGTTAAAGAAATCATGTGATGCTTCTCTAATTTGTGTAATTAACAGCACTTCTAACTTACCTGTGGCACCTAACAGGTGTTGGCAATAACTAATTCACACTTGCAGCCAGTTGACATGGATTAAAGTTGACTCAACCTCTGTCCTGTGTCCTTGTGTGTACCACATTGAGCATGGAGAAAAGAAAGAAGACCAAAGAACTGTCTGAGGACTTGAGAAACCAAATTGTGAGGAAGCATGAGCAATCTCAAGGCTACAAGTCCATCTCCAAAGACCTGAATGTTCCTGTGTCTACCGTGCGCAGTGTCATCAAGAAGTTTAAAGCCCATGGCACTGTGGCTAACCTCCCTAGATGTGGACGGAAAAGAAAAATTGACAAGAGATTTCAACGCAAGATTGTGCGGATGTTGGATAAAGAACCTCGACTAACATCCAAACAAGTTCAAGCTGCCCTGCAGTCCGTGGGTAAAACATTGTCAACCCGTACTATCCGTCGGCATCTGAATGAAAAGGAACTGTATGGTAGGAGACCCAGGAAGACCCCACTTCTTACACCGAGACATAAAAAAGCCAGGCTGGATTTTGCCAAAACTTACCTGAAAAAGCCTAAAACGTTTTGGAAGAATGTTCTCTGGTCAGATCAGACAAAAGTAGAGCTTTTTGGGCAAAGACCTCAACATAGAGTTTACAGGAGAAAAAAAGAGGCATTCAAAGAAAAGAACACGGTCACTACTGTCAAACATGGTGGAGGTTCCCTGATGTTTTGGGGTTGCTTTGCTGCCTCAGGCACTGGACTGCTTGACCGTGTGCATGACATTATGGAGTCTGAAGACTACCAACAAATTTTGCAGCATAATGTAGGGCCCAGTGTGAGAAAGCTGGGTCTCGCTCAGAGGTCATGGGTCTTCCAGCAGGACAATGACCCAAAACACACTTCAAAAAGCACTAGAAAATGGTTTGAGAGAAAGCACTGGAGACTTCTAAGGTGGCCAGCAATGAGTCCAGACCTGAATCCCATAGAACACCTGTGGAGAGATCTAAAAATGGCAGTTTGGAGAAGGCACCCTTCAAATATCAGGGACCTGGAGCAGTTTGCCAAAAAAGAATGGTCTAAAATTCCAGCAGAGCATTGTAAGAAACTCATTGATGGTTACCGGAAGCGGTTGATCGCAGTTATTTTGGCTAAAGATTGTGCAACCAAGTATTAGGCTGAGGGTGCCAATACTTTTGTCTGGCCCATTTTTGGAGTTTTGTGTGAAATGATCAATGTTTTGCTTTTTGCTTCATTCTCTTTTGTGTTTTTTCATTTAAGACAAATTAAATGAAGATAATAATACCAAATAATTTGTGTTTGCAATCATTTTCAGGAAGAAACTGAGTATTATCTGACAGAATTGCAGGGGTGTCAATACTTTTGGCCATGACTGTATTACAAAGTATTGAGATGAAATTTTGTTTCTGACCAAATACTTATTTTCCACCATAATATGCAAATAAAATGTTAAAAAAACAGACAATGTGATTTTCTGGATTTTTTTTTCTCAGTTTGTCTCCCATAGTTGAGGTCTACCTATGATGTAAATTACAGACGCCTCTCATCTTTTTAAGTGGTGGAACTTGCGCTATTGCTGACTGACTAAATACTTTTTTGCCCCACTGTATATATACAGTATGTCTGATATAATAAGATCATTTCTAAATAGAGAACACAATTTAAAATATTTTGTTAGTGGTCAATTGGGATTATAAAAAAGAAAAAGGAAATAAGTGTGAAAAAAACATGTATTTCCTATGTTTATGTACCTTTCTGCCTGATATTAGCGGGAAAAAAAAATAATGCAAAAATTATATAAAAATGAAGTCACATGTATCGAGAAAAAAAGAAAGCCAAAACTCTTTGAATAGACAAACAAGAATATGAGCCTGGGCTACAAGCATTCCATGTTTAAGTCCTGCACCAGATTTGCCCTGGGAATGGCCAAATCCGGAGGGGAGATCCTCCTTTCTTCCCTTTTGGCTCAGGGCTTACTTGCATTCTCTGGCATTGTTTCCAAAACATTGCAAGAAACATACAATCTGGTCAATTCATTTTGCCAAAGGGCCACATGAGAGTCCGTGACTGTTGTAGAGGGCCGAACCAACAGGCTGAATTTAATTCTGCTCAATATTAATATCAATATATTAATTATAAATATTATATTATTGATCATTATATTAACCCCTTAAGCCCCGAGGGTGGTTTGCACGTTAATGACCGGGCCAATTTTTACAATTCTGACCACTGTCCCTTTATGAGGTTATAACTCTGGAACGCTTCAACAGATCCCAGTGATTCTGACATTGTTTTCTCGGGACATATTGTACTTCATGACAGTGGTAAAAATTCTTTGATAGTACCTGCGTTTGTTTGTGAAAAAAACGGAAATTATGAAAATTTCGCAATTTTCCAACTTTGAATTTTTTTGAAATTATATCATAGAGATATGTCACACAAAATGCTTAATAAGGTAACATTTCCCACATGTCTACTTTACATCAGCACAATTTTGGAACCAAAATCTTTTTTTGTTAGGGAGTTATAAGGGTTAAAAGTTGACCAGCAATTTCTTATTTTTACAACACCATTTTTTTTTAGGGACCACATCTCATTTTAAGTCATTTTGAGGGGTCTATATGATAGAAAATACCCAAGTGTGACACCATTCTAAAAACTGCACCCCTCAAGGTGCTCAAAACCATATTCAAGAAGTTTATTAACCCTTCTGGTACTTCACAGGAATTTTTGGAATGTTTAAATAAAAATGAACATTTAACTTTTTTTCACAAAAAAATTTATTTCAGCTCCAATTTGTTTCATTTTACCAAGGGTAACAGGAGACAATGGACACCAAAGGTTGTTGTACAATTTGTCCTGAGTACACCGATACCCCATATGTGGGGGTAAACCACTGTTTGGGCGCATGACAGAGCTCAGAAGCGAAGGAGCGCCATTTGACTTTTCAATGCAAAATTGACTGGAATCGAGATGGGACACCATGTTGCGTTTGGAGAGCCCCTGATGTACCTAAACATTGAAACCCCCCACAAGTGACACCATTTTGGAAAGTAGACCCCCTAAGGAACTTATCAAGAGGTGTGGTGAGCACTTTGACCCACCAAGTGCTTCACAGAAGTTTATAATGCAGAACCGTAAAAATAAAAAATCATATTTTTTCACAAAAATTATCTTTTCGCCCCCATTTTTTTATTTTCCCAAGGGTAAGAGAAGAAATTGGACCACAAAAGTTGTTGTACAATTTGTCCTGAGTACGCTGATACTCCATATGTGGGGGTAAACCACTGTTTGGGCGAATGGGAGAGCTTGGAAGGGAAGGAGCGCCGTTTGACTTTTCAATGCAAAATTGACAGGAATTGAGATGGGACACCATGTTGGGTTTGGAGAGCCACTGATGTGCCTAAACATTGAAACCTCCCACAAGTGACACCATTTTGGAAATTAGACCTCCTAAGGAACTTATCTAGAGGTGTGGTGAGCACTTTGACCCACAAAGTGTTTCACAGAAGTTTATAATGCAGAAGCGTAAAAATAAAAAATCATATTTTTTCACAAAAATTATTTTTCGCCCCCAATTTTTTATTTTCCCAAGGGTAAGAGAAGAAATTGGACCCCAAAAGTTGTTGTACAATTTGTCCTGAGTACGCTGATACCCCATATGTGGGGATAAACCACTGTTTGGGCGCATGGGAGAGCACAGAAGGGAAGGAGCGCCGTTTGACTTTTCAATGCAAAATTGGCAGGAATTGAGATGGGACGCCATGTTGCGTTTGGAGAGCCACTGATGTGCCTAAACATTGAAACCCACCACAAGTGACACCATTTTGGAAAGTAGACCCCCTAAGGAATTTATCTAGATGTGTTTTGAGCGCTTTGACCCACCAAGGGCTTTACAGTAGTTTATAATGCAGAGCCGTAAAAATAAAACAAAAATTTTTTCCCACAAAAATTATATTTTAGCCCCCAGTTTTGTATTTTCCCGAGGGTAAGAGGAGAAATTTGACCCCAAAAGTTGTTGTGCAATTTGTCTTGAGTGCGCTGATACCCCATATGTGGGGGGGAACCACTGTTTGGCCGCATGGGAGGGCTCGGAAGGGAAGGAGCGCCATTTGGAATGCAGAGTTAGATGGAATGGTCTGCAGGTGTCACATTGCGTTTGCAGAGCCCCTAATGTACCTAAACAGTAGAAACCCCCCACAAGTGACCACATATTGGAAACTAGACCCCCCAGGGAACTCATCTAGATGTGTTGTGAGAACTTTGAACCCCCAAGTGTTTCACTACAGTTTATAACGCAGAGCCTTGAAAATAAAAAATCTTTTTTTTCCCACAAAAAATATTTTTTAGCCCCCAGTTTTGTATTTTCCCAAGGGTAACAGGAGAAATTGGACCCCAAAAGTTGTTTTCCTATTTGTCCTCAGTACGCTGATACCCCATATGTTGGGGTAAACCCCTGTTTGGGCACACGGGAGAACTCGGAAGGGAAGGAGCACTGTTTTACTTTTTCAATGCAGAATTGGCTGGAATTGAGATCGGACGCCATGTCGCGTTTGGAGAGCCCCTGATGTGCCTAAACAGTGGAAACCCCTCAATTATAACTGAAACCCTATTCCAAACACACTCCTAACCCTAATCCCAACAGTAACCCTAACCACACCTCTAACCCTGACACACCCCTAACCCTAACCCCAACCCTATTCCCAACTGTAAATGTAATCTAAACCCTAACCGTAACTTTAGCCCCAACCCTAACCCTAACTTTAGCCCCAACCATAACCCTAACTTTAGCCCCAACCCTAACTGTGGCCCCAACCCTAACCCTAACCCTAGCCCTAACCCTAACCCTAGCCCTAGCCCTAACCCTAACCCTAACCCTAACCCTAGCCCTAACCCTAGCCCTAACCCTAGCCCTATCCCTAGCCCTAACCCTAACCCTAGCCCTAACCCTAGGCCTAACCCTAATGGAAAAATGGAAATAAATACATTTTTCCCTAACTAAGGGGGTGATGAAGGGGGGTTTGATTTACTTTCATAGCAGGTTTTTTAGCGGATTTTTATGATTGGCAGCCATCACACACTGAAAGACACTTTTTATTGCAAAAAATATTTTTGCATTACCACATTTTGAGAGCTATAATTTTTCCATATTTTGGTCCACAAAGTCATGTGAGGTCTTGTTTTTTGCGGGACGAGTTGACGTTTTTATTGGTAACATTGTCGGGCACGTGACATTTTTAGATCGCTTTTTATTACGATTTTTGTGAGGCAGAATGACCAAAAACCAGCTATTCATGAATTTCTTTTGGGGTAGGCGTTTATACCGTTCCGCGTTTGGTAAAATTGATAAAGCAGTTTTATTCTTCGGGTCAGTACGATTACAGCGATACCTCATTTAAATAATTTTTTTATGTTTTGGCGCTTTTATACGATAAAACTATTTTATAGAAAAAATAATTATTTTTGCATCGCTTTATTCTCAGGACTATAACTTTTTTATTTTTTCGCTGATAATGCTGTATGGTGGCTCGTTTTTTGCGGGACAAGATGACGCTTACAGCGGTACCATGGTTATTTATATCTGTCTTTTTGATCGCGTGTTATTCCACTTTTTGTTCGGCGGTATGATAATAAAGCATTGTTTTTTGCCTCGTGTTTTTTTTTCTTACGGTGTTTACTGAAGGGGTTAACTAGTGGGCCAGTTTTATAGGTCGGGTCATTACGGATGCGGCGATACTAAATATGTGTACTTTTATTGTTTTTTTTATTATTTAGATAAAGAAATGTATTTATGGGAATAATATTTTTTTTTTTTCATTATTTAGGAATATTTTTTTTTATTTTTTTTACACATTTGGAATTTTTTTTTTAAACTTTTTTACTTTGTCCCAGGGGGGGACATCACAGATCGATGATCTGACAGTTTGCACAGCACTCTGTCAGATCACCGATCTGACATGCAGCACTGCAGGCTTCACAGTGCCTGCTCTGAGCAGGCTCTGTGAAGCCACCTCCCTCCCTGCAAGACCCGGATGCCGTGGCCATCTTGGATCCGGGTCCAGCAAGGAGGAAGGAGGTAGGAGACCCTTGCAGCAACGCGATCACATCGCGTTGCTGCGGGGGGCTCAGGGAAGCCTGCAGGGAGCCCCCTCCCTGCGCGATGCTTCCCTATACGGCCGGCACATTGTGATCATGTTTGATCGCGGTGTGCCGGGGGTTAATGTGCCGGGGGCGGTCCATGACCGCTCCTGGCACATAGTGCCGCATGTCAACTGCGATAGGCAGCTGACACCCAGCCGCGATCGGCCGCGCTCCCCCCGTGAGCGCGGCCGATCGCCTATGACGTACTATCCCGTCAGTGGGAATTAAAGCCCACCCCACCTCGACAGGATAGTACGTCATATTGGATTAAGGGGTTAATATTAATTGTATCACTTAATATAGAGCCATATTAAGTATGCTATTGTTTGAGCCCCAATACAGCCCCTTATATACTGCAAGTGCCCCCACACAACCTCCCTATATACTGCATGAGCCCTACACAGCCTCCCTATATACAGCATGAACCCCACACAGCCTCCCTATATATACTACATGAGACCTACACAGCCTCCCTATATAGAGCATAAACCCCACACAGCCTCCCTAAATAGAGCATGAACACCACACAGCCTCCCTATATAGAGCATGAACCCCACACAGCCTCCCTATATAGAGCATGAACCCCACACAGCCTCCCTATATACTACATGAGCCTCTCACAGCCTCCCTATAAACAGCATGAACCCCACACAACCTCCCTATATACAGCATGAGCCCCACACAGCCTCCCTATATACAGCATGAACCCCAGACATCCTCCCTATATACAGCATGAGCCCCACACAGCCTCCCTATATACAGAATGAACCCCAGACATCCTCCCTATATACAGCATGAGCCACACACAGCCTCCCTATATACTGCATGTTCCTCATAGCCCAGCAGGACACCCCCATAGCCTTGATATAATGAAAGATCTGCAATCCCACGATGACGTGCCTTCGGCACGAAATGCAATCTTAAAGTCAACAATATATTTTATTGCATGCACATTGGTCGCATAGAACAAAACCACTTCTGTTTTTACACCTAATGTGCCTGCAATAAAACACATTGTTGATGTAAACATTACGTTTTGTGCCAAAGGTTGTTTTTCTACTGTATCCCCATACCTGGGCAGCACGGTGGCTCAGTGGATAGCACAGCAGCCTTGCAGCGCTGGAGTCCTGGGTTCTAATCGCACCTTGGACACTATCTACAAGGAGTTTGTATGTTCTCCCAGTGTTTGCGTGGTTTCCTCCGGGCACTCCGGTTTCCTCCCCCATTCCAAAGACATATTGATAGGGAATTTCGATTGTGGGCCCCATCGGGGACAGCGATTATAATGTGTGCAAAACTGTAAAGTGCTGCGGAATATGTTAGTGCTATATCTAATATATAAAGCTGTATGTGTGTATGTCCGGGATTGGCATCTGCACCGTCACAGCTACAGCCACAAAATTTTGCACAGTCACACGTCTGGAGCGTCATAGGCTATGTTGTGAGGCGAAATTTTAACCCCGTGCGTTCCAATTCACCAAACCATTTTGCTCCTATCTACATAATGGGGAAAAAGTGAAAGGAAAAGTGTTGGAGGCAAATTGACAGCTGCCAGATGTGAACAAGGGGGACTTAAAGAATGAGAGTGATGGCGCCAAAGAGTATATACCGTACAGTTGCTAAGGTGGGGCTCCGACATGGGATACTCACCACACACGGGGATATGAACACACACACAAAATGCGCAACACACTACCACGTGCTTGAACACATATTCCACCCTCAGCACACATTTCACCACACATACACCAACCTCGCCACATAAAAGTCGAAACACAAAAGTCACTGCGCAAAACTCGCCACATGCAAAACTAGGCTCACGCAAAACTCGCCACATGTGCAAAAATCACCTCATGGAAAACTCGCCACACGCAAAACTTGCACAGGCGGAAAAATTGCCACATGCTCAAATGTTGCAACACATGCAAAAGTTGCCTCACACAAAACTTGCACATACTCAAAACGCACCACACATAAAACTTGCCATGCGCAAAACTCACCATGCGCAAAACTTGCTGCACACAACTTGCTACACTAACCTGTCACATGCAACTCAACACACAAAAAGTTGCTACACGCATGTTGCCACACAAAACTCATCTCACAAAAGTCGCTACATGCATGTCGCCATATGCAACTCAACACACACAACTTGACACATGAAACTCGCCCTAAAACACACCCAAGTCTGGTATTATCCTTCAAAAATAAAAATCTGATTAATAAGCAGACAAACTATAAGAGCAACAAATGTACCAAATAGGAAATCCGGCAGCTGTCAGTCACATGACCTGTCTATTATGTGTATGTGTGAGCTAATATATACTGCCAGGGGGGAGGACTTCCTGTTGGCTGGAGATTTATCAGGCTGCCAATTTAGCTTACAAATACTGATGTAAAAATACTGAGCAAATAACGTGTGAGCGAGGTCTAATACAGGAGGAGATGACACACAGGTATATACTATATACAGGGGAGATGACACACAGATATATACTATATACAGGAGAGATGACACACAGGTATATACTATATAGAGGAGGAGATGACATACAGGTATATATATACAGGAGGAGATGACATACAGGTATATACTATATACAGGAGGAGATGACATACAGGTACATACTACATACAGGAGGAGATGACACACAGATATATACTATATACAGGAGCAGATGACACACAGGTATATACTATATACAGGAGGAGATGACACACACATATATACTATATACAGGGGAGATGACATACAGGTATATACTATATACAGGAGGAGATGACACACACATATATACTATATACAGGGGAGATGACATACAGGTATATACTATATACAGGAGGAGATGACACACAGATATATACTATATACAGGAGCAGATGACACAGGTATATACTATATACAGGAGGAGATGACACACAGGTATATACTATATACAGGAGCAGATGACACACAGGTATATACTATATACAGGAGGAGATGACTTACAGGTATATACTGTATAAAAGAGGAGATGACACATAGGTATATAGAGGAGGAGATGACATACAGCAGGTATATACTATATACAGGGGAGATGACATACAGGTATATGCTATATACAGGAGATGACATGCAGGTATATACTATATATAGGAGGAGATAACATACAGGTATATAGTATATACAGAAGAGATGACATACAGGTATATACTATATACAGGAGGAGATGACACATAGGTATATACAATATACAGGAGGAGATGACATACAGCAGGTATATACTATTTACAAGGGAGATGACATACAGGTATATACTATATAGAGGAGATGACATACAGGTGTATACTATATATAAGGAAGATGACAAACATGTATATGCTGAGGGGAAAATGAGAGGTGTGAGGTGAAAATGAGGGGTGTGAGGTGAAAATGAAAAGGTGTGAGTGCAAAATGAGAGGAGTGAGGGACAATAGTGGAGTGATCGAAAAATGACAGATGTGAGGTCAAAATGACAAGTGTTAGGGGAAAATAAGAGGAGTGAGGGGGAAAATAAGAGGAGTGAGGGGAAAAATAAGAGGTGTCAGGGAGAAAATGAGAGATGTGAGGGGGAAAATTAGAGGCGTGATGGGAAAATAAGAGAAGTGAGGTGCTATAACTAACCACAGAAATTTACTATGCCTAAGCAGCGCCGGGCTCTTCAGCTAGTATAAAAATAAAGATTATAAAGATTATACACTCCCCATGTCCAACATGAGACCCCCATAGCCTCCTCATATCCAACATGAGACCCCCATATTCTCCCCATGTCCAACATGAGACCCCCATAGCCTCCTCATGTCCAACATGAGACCCCCATAGCCTCCCCATGTCCAGCATAAGATCCCCATAGGCTCCCCATGTGCAGCCAAACATCCCATATACATGAAATGAATACCACATACTTCCCTAGGGGCTCTGCTTCTCTTCCTGTCTCCGTGTCTCCGGTGCACTGACCCTCCACAGTACACAGATAATGCGATGAAATGGCATCATTGTGTCAGCTGATTGGTGCAGGAAGTGGTCGGAGGCCCCTCATAAAATAATGAAGTCAGTGCAGATGAAGACAGCGAGCAGATGGGTATGGGAGGGCACAGTGTAGATCAATGTTCCCCAGCTCCAGTCCTGAATAGCTACAAACAGATCAGGCGGAGTGCTTGGTCAGAAGGCTAGTAAATACAAATTGAAAAAAACTGTCCGTCACATCCAAACATAGATCAAGTGTGAACAGGTGCTGAACCTCGAGTTACCAACTCGTACACAGTCAAACAAACAAGGCAGCACACTGTAGCGCCAAAACATGCAAACATAAAATATGAAAGTTAGACTGCATTACTGCACTCGAAATATCAAAAAATTAGAGCAATTAGCGCATAAATTGGCCAATTTACGTATACCTGGTAGCCACTTTACGGCATCTCTCGTATACCAGGTCCTACGCTTTCCCTGCTGAGAACAAACGTCTTCACCTGAATGGGTACCTGTGAAACCTCTTCTTAGACTAAATTTCTCTCTCTCTCTGTGGAGCGGTAATGGACCTGCTGCGATTAAAACACCTGTCTGTGGCTAAGAGGCGAAGTGCTTGGTCAGAAGGCTAGTAAATACAAATTTCAAAAAACTGACCATCACATCCAAACATAGATCAAGTGTGAACAGGTGCTGAATCTAGAGTCAGCAACTCGAGCACAGTCAAACCTGGTAGCCACTTTACGGCCAATTTATGTGCTAAAGGCTCTCATTTTTTCATATTTCTAGTTAAGTAAAGCAGTCTAACTTTCATATTTTATGCTTGCATGTTTTGGCGCTACAGTGTGCTGTTTGTTTGACAGCAGGTCCATTACCCCTCCACAGAGAGAGAGAAATTTAGTCTAAGAAGTGGTTTCACAGGTACACATTCAGATGAAGATGTTCTCAGCAGGAAAAGCGTAGGACCTGGTATGTTGTGAATTCTGCTTTTGGGCTCCCTCCAGTGGTTGTAGGTGGTAATGCAGTTGTCCCTGAGTTGCAGTCCTGGTCAGGTGTATCTGCTGATTGCAGCTCTGACTGGGGTATTTAGGTGTGCTGGATTCATTAGTCCTTGCCAGTTGTCCATGGTTCTGGGAGGTTTTGGATCTTTGTCTGGTTCCTCCTGTCTTGCTGCCATTTCAGCAAAGATAAGTGTTTGGTTTTTGTTTCTGTGGCACACATGCTGTGTGCTTAATAATTCTGTGCTATTCATTTGTTTTCTCTTGTCCAGCTTAGATTGTGTCAGTGTTTTCTCAGTCTTGCTGGATTCTCTGGAGTTGCAGATATACGCTCCACATCTATAGTTAGATGGTGGAGTTTTTTGTATTTTCTGCTGTGGATATTTTGGAAGGGTTTTAAAACTGACCGCATAGTATTCTGTCCTATCCTTTCCTATTTTAGCTAGAGTGGCCTCTTTTGCTAAATCCTGTTTCTTGCCTGCGTGTGTATTTTCCTCTACTACTCACAGTCAATATTTGTGGGAGGCTGCCTATCCTTTGGGGTTCTGCTCTGAGGCAAGGTAGAATTCCTATTTCCATCTATAGGGGTATTTAGTCCTCCGGCTGTGTCGAGGTGTCTGGGATTTGTTAGGCACACCCCAAGGCTACTTCTAGTTGCGGTGTTAAGTTCAGGATTTGCGGTCAGTTTAGTTTCCACCAACTCCAGAGAAAGTTCCATGGTCACTGGATCATAACACTGGTATACGAGAGATGCCGTAAATTGGCTACAAGGTATACATAAAGTGGCCAATTTATGCGCTAAACGCTCTCATTTTTTCATATTTCTAGTGCAGTAATGCAGTCTAACTTTCATATTTTATGTTTGCATGTTTTAGCGCTACAGTGTGCTGCATTGTTTGTTTGACTGTGTACGAGTTGGTGACTCTAGGTTCAGCACCTGTTCGCACTTGATCTATGTTTGGATGTGACGGTCAGTTTTTTGAAATTTGTATTTACTTGCCTTCTGACCGAGCACTCCACCTCTTAGCCACAGACAGGTGTTTTAATCGCAGCATGTCCATTACCCCTCCACAGAGAGAGAGAAATTTAGTCTAAGAAGAGGTTTCACAGGTACCCATTCAGATGAAGACGTTTGTTCTCAGCAGGGAAAGCGTAGGACCTGGTATACGAGAGATGCCTTAAAGTGGCTACCAGGTACACGTAAGTTGGCCAATTTATGCGCTAAACGCTCTCATTTTTTCATATTTCTAGTGCAGTAATGAAGTCTAACTTTCATATTTTATGTTTGCATGATTTGGCGCTACAGTGTGCTGCCTTGTTTGTTTGGCCCCTATAACAGCAGTCTGGAAGTGTATTCTGGAGCCCCCTATAACAGCAGTCTGGATGTGTATTCTGGAGCCCCCTATAACAGCAGCCTGGATGTGTAATGTAAACATAAGGATGAATGACCTCGGGAAGATCAAAACATCCAACATTGCGGAGACACCATCACGTGTTTCTCAACGCAGTGATCGAGAACACTGCTCCCATCCCTTATGGGAAATATGCAAATGCATGTAGAAAAGCCACGGAGACACCATCACGTGTTTCTCAACGAAAGCAATAAATAGCCAGGTCTTTCACCGGGAAGGAACAACCACGGGAAGGGCAGCATCCAAAAAGGAAAACCACCTATGCCAAAACATGGTATCCATCCACAGAAAGCTGTTTAGGGGTATATGCCCCTCATCAGTGTGGAGTAGGAAACTGGCTATTAGGAGCAGTGCCTACTGCAAGGACTATAAATATAAGGATGAATGACCTCGGGGAGATCAAAACATCCAACACCGCGGAGATACCATCACGTGTTTCTCAAAGCAGTGATCCAGTACCCCAAAACAGCTGTCTGTGGATACCATGTTTTGGCATAGCTGGTTTTCCTTTTTGGATGCTGCCCTTCCCGTAGTTGTTCCATGGATGTGTAATGTAGTCTGGAGCCCCCCTATAACAGCAGTAGGATGTGTAGTCTGGAGCCCCTATAACAGAAGTCTGGATGTGTAGTCTGGAGCCCCCTATAACAGAAGTCTGGATGTGTAGTCTGGAGCCCCCTATAACAGCAGTCTGGATGTGTAGTCTGGAGCCCCTTATAACAGCAGCCTGGATGTGTAGTCTGGAGCCCCCTATAACAGCAGTCTGTATATATAGTCTACAGCAGGGGTGTCAAACTGCATTCCTCAAGGGCCGCAAACAGGTCATGTTTTCAGGATTTCCTTGTACTGCACAGGTGATAATTTAATCACCTACACACATTATGATTCCAGCACCTTGTGCAAAGCTAAGGAAATCTTGAAAACACGCATGGTTTGCGGCCCTAGAGCAATAAAGTTTGACACCCCTGGTGTAGAGCCCCCTATAACAGCAGTTTACACTGTGTACCCCTCTAATATCTGATCCACAGTGCCCATCTAGCATCCACAAACAATTAAATCTTATTCTGACCTTCATTATTAGCCGGCATTTTGTGCCCCTTCATACGACCTTATTATTCTTATTATATTACTATTACTTTTCTACTATTATTAATCATTATATTATTATAGTTTAGTATCTCAGTGTAGAAAAAAGATAAAAATAACGATTTTATTCACTGAAATCCCCAAAATAATAACACATCCACAAAAAAACATCTGTTTCCTCCGTTGGATGCCGTAGTGAATGCTATTTTGCAATGAAAAGTCCTCATTAAAAGCCTTAGACTTTATCTTCAAACTTTGTTTTTTGTTTTTTTTTTTCTTTGTATAAAAGCGCACTTTAAAATAGGTCAGTTTACATTAACTCACTGCATCCTCCAAGGGTTTTTGATGTAGTCTCTCCAAAAGATAAATGTAATGTGCTTTGAAAGTAAAAATTGAGAAAAAAAAAGCAATACTTTTTAGGATAAGGTACAGAGCAAAGTTGAACCTTTTGTCAGGGCTGGTCTTAGACTAAGTGGGACCCTGGGCGAAAGTTTAAAGTGGGTCCCTAAATGCTCACATATTGCGCCATAACACAGAAAGATTTCAGCATGATTGACAATAGTGAAGTCGTTCGGCGCTTGTTTCCCGGCCTCTTTACTCAGGCTAAGGAAGAATGATGGGAACAAAACGATCACAAGTAGATCAATCTGTCCCCCATACAGTATTGTGTAAGCAGCAGCATTCACTGGCCTACCACCTAGTATAATGCACTCCATAGTTCTCCATGTAGTATAATTCACACCCGATAGTTCTCCATATAGTATAATGTGTCCCATAGTCCTGCACATCACATAGTATAATGTGCTCCATAGTCCTCCATATAGTATAATACACTCCCCGCAATCCTCCATATAGTATAATACACCACATAGTTCTCCATAAGACATAATACACTCCCCATAGTCCTCCATATAGAATAATGCTCACCCCATAGTCCTCCATACAGTATAATTCACATCCCATAGTGCTCCATACAATATAATGCACACCCCATAATCCTTCATATATTATAGTACACTCCTCATAGTCCTCCATATAGAAAATTTTATTCCTCCACGTCCTACATACAGTTAAATTGCACTTGCCAATGTCCTCCACACAGTACGATTCACCCCACAGTCCTCCATACAGTATAATGTACATGCCTTAGTCCTCCATATAGTATCATTCACACCCATAGTCCTCCATGCAATATAGTGCACACCCCATGGTCCTCCATATAATTCACTATACTTTCGGTTTTTCTTTAGATAGTAAAATGCAATCTCCATAATACTACATACACTATAATGAACCCCATAATCCTCTATATAGTATAGTACACTCCCCATCGTCCTCTATATAGTATAGCATATTCCGCATAGGCCTCCATATAGTGTAATGTACACCCCATAGTCCTTCATATAGTATAATGCACTCCCCATAGGGCTACATACTAGACCTCGGCAAAGAGGCATCCGAGGGGCTGGAAAACAGAGGCCAACGGGCTGCACCGTGCCCTCCCATGCCCGCTCGCTCACTGTCTCCATCTGCATTGTCTTTATTTGTGGATGAGGGGCCTCCAGCCACTTCCTCCACCAATCATTGTGTCAGCTGTGTACTGTGGAGAGTCAGTGCACCAGAAACACAGACACAGGAACAAAAGCAGAGTGCCGGGACCGAGGTGAGTATGTGAATATGTCTTTGCTTTTCTTGGGGAATTAAAAAATAACGTGAAAAGTCGCAATCATTGAAATGAGTCCGTGATCTATGTGCAAAAATAACAGTAAGCACATGTTCCAAAAAAACTGGCCATAGTGGAGCACACGTTGCTACGACCTCTCACGACTACTCACAACTTCCAATTGATGTGGGCCTCATGCGCCTTGGTGTGTCACCGCATCTTCATACCTGTTCAATTTCTCCTAGGAGAACACATGTTCCAGACTGGCCAGGTCTGGCTACATTTCCAATTCTTATCATGTATAGATAATGAACAGTAAAAAACATATATGTATACTTCGTGCTGATATACCCATATTCATACACACGAGTAGGTGTATTATAATAGTGCACTAGATTAAATAATAGTCCATATCTGCAAGATAGTCCAAACACTAAAGTCTGCAGTTTAAAAACAATACCTTTGAGAGTAGAAGTCAATCATGTCACATGCCGTGACTTCGCAAAGTTCCTGAATGGCGTCAGCGAGGTCTTCAGTAGAGTGCTTGAATCGGAGGGCTGCCCCGGCCGGTGGCGGCTCCTCCGTGCACCGAACCTTCAGTCGGGGGTGAAAACACTGCGTCCCGGGCTGACCACGCCGTGTAGTGCGAGCGATGTGAACGGCGTGTCTAGGACCTGCGGGACGCAGTGAGTCAGGTGACCGCCCCACGTGGCTACAAGGTTCAGTAGGGATCGCGGTAAGGACCAAACACAGCCTACGCGTTTCGAAAACAACTGTTTTCTTCCTCAGGGCTGGTCCTATTCCGACTTCAGGGTCCTTATATAGCATCCGCGATCTTGCTTAATAGAAGCCAAACAACTCTACTCCACAATTGAGTCCCCTGGGAGTCAGGGTATCTAATAGGAAAATCCATTTACTTTCAATCCTAGACATGGATTTTATATAGTTGCCACCTCTCCAGTGTGGATGTACAATTTCAATGCCAGAAATCTCCATTGTTTGAACCACTCCTCCATGTACTTCTATAAAGTGCTTAGATAATGGATGACCTTTGAACTTTTTCTTAATGTTATGTATTTGCTCATTGATTCTAATTTTAAGGGGTCGTTTTGTACGCCCCACATACAGCTTCTTGCATGGGCACTTGATAGTATAGATTACTCCTGTTGTGGAGCACGTAATAAAATCTTTTATTTTAAAGTTCAAATCCCCTTTCTCTATATTAAAAGTCTTATGTGTATTGGTTTGCTTACACATATTGCACCTGTGACATGGAAAAAAACCTTTTAGTACATTATGAAAATATGAATTATTGACAGGGGGTGGTTCATTCCGTACAGTCGGAGCAACCATATTTCCCAGATTCTGAGCTTTCTTATATATGAATCTGGGACAAGCCGATATTTTGTCCCCGATAATCTTATCATCTTTTAGTAGATGCCAATGTTTATTCACTATTTTATGTAGTAAGTGTGAATTGGAATTATATTGAGTGATTATGGGGATACATTCATTGTTTACTTTCAGCTTTCCAATGGGGTTAATCAAATCTTGACGTGATTTGGTCAGAACACTCTCTTTTGACTTTTCCAAGGCATCCTGCCTGTACCCTATTTTCTAATGTTCCTGATGAGCAGATTGAGTTTTTATCTGATTCTATGCAATTTATTTTAACGCATAATTATTTTTTATATAACAAGGATTACTACTCCCAGCAGTGGGGGACTGCTATGGGGACCAGGTTCGCGCCCAGCTACGCTAGCCTCTATGTGGGTAGGTGGGAAGACATCACTATCTACCCTGGGGGGCGACTGAGGGCGGACCTGGTCCTCTGGCAATGCTTCATTGATGACATCGTTTTTATATGGTCAGGTGGACCAAACACTCTTAATACATTTTTAAATAATTTAAATAAAAATGATTTCTTTTTAAAATTCACATTTAATATTAGTACGGATGTCATCAATTTTTTAGATTTGCAAATTTTTATTGAGAATAGTGCCGTCCAGACGAGGACCTTCTACAAACCTACAGATACCAACAGTTTTATTCCTTTGGACAGTTGCCACCTTCCGACTTGGCTGTTAAATATCCCTAAAAGTTAGTTCATGTGTATTTATCGGAACTGTTCGAGAAATGAAGACTTTAATAGGGAGGCTGAAACAATGACAAAAAAATTTTTGCAAATAGGGTACAGGCAGGATGCCTTGGAAAAGTCAAAAGACAGTGTTCTGACCAAATCACGTCAAAATTTGATTAACCCCATTGGAAAGCTGAAAGTAAACAATGAATGTATCCCCATAATCACTCAATATAATTCCAATTCACACTTAATATAGTGAATAAAGATTGGCATCTACTAAAAGATGATAAGATTATCGGGGATAAAATATCGACTTGTCCCAGATTCATATATAAGAAAGCTCAGAATCTGGGAAATATGGTTGCTCCGACTGTACAGAATGAACCACCCCCTGTCAATAATTCATATTTTCATAATGTACTAAAAGGTTTTTTTCCATGTCACAGGTGCAATATGTGTAAGCAAACCAATACACATAAGACTTTTAATATAGAGAAAGGGGATTTGAACTTTAAAATAAAAGATTTTATTACGTGCTCCACAACAGGAGTAATCTATACTATCAAGTGCCCATGCAAGAAGCTGTATGTGGGGCGTACAAAAAGACCCCTTAAAATTAGAATCAATGAGCACATACGTAACATTAAGAAAAAGTTCAAAGGTCATCCATTATCTAAGCACTTTATAGAAGTACATGAAGGAGTTTTTCAAACAATGGAGATTTCTGGCATTGAAATTGTACATCCACACTGGAGAGGTGGCAACTATATAAAATCCATGTCTAGGATTGAAAGTAAATGGATTTTCCTATTAGATACCCTGACTCCCAGGGGACTCAATTGTGGAGTAGAGTTGTTTGGCTTCTATTAAGCAAGATCGCGGATGCTATATAAGGACCCTGAAGTCGGAATAGGACCAGCCCTGAGAAAGAAAACAGTTGTTTTCGAAACGCGTAGGCTGTGTTGGTCCTTACCGCGATCCGTACTGAACCTTGTAGCCATGTGGGGCGGTCACCTGACTCACTGCATCACGCAGGTACTAAACGCGCCGTTCACATCGCTCGCACTACACGGCACGGTCAGCCCGGGACGCAGTGTTTTCACCCCCGACTGAAGGTTCGGTGCACGGAGGAGCCGCCACCGGCCGGGGCAGCCCTCCGATTCAAGCACTCTACTAAAGACCTCACTGACACCATTCAGGAACTTTGTGAACTCACGGCATGTGACATGATTGACTTCTACTCTCAAAGGTATTGTTTTTAAACTGCAGACTTTAGTGTTTGGACTATCTTGCAGATTTGGACTATTATTTAATCTAGTGCACTATTATAATACACCTACTCGTGTGTATGAATATTGGGTATATCAGCGCGAAGTATACATATATGTTTTTTACTGTTTGGTATCCCTTACAATCTTGTGGTGATTGTTTATATTTCGCGGCAGATTTTCTATACCCTGCACCAAAAAACTAGTGCCACTTTCTCTTTTGTTTATATTATGTATAGATAATGCTTGCTTTAATCTCCCACTTGTCTGAGATAAAGGATCCTTCTGCCATTTGATACTTATTCACTCTAGAACTTGCTATCTGAGTATGGTCTCCCTTCTACACACACAACACCCTTTTTGATGCAGGTCTACTGAACCATACATCCTTCTCTTTTCTGTAATTTCCACTAAATACCCTTCAAGCAGGAAACTGAATTTTTTTATGCCCATTTAAACCTCCCTTAATGTGCTGGTCCCAATAATTAACCCTATCCACTGGTTAGCTAAGTGCTGCAGGCCACAAAATAGATAAAACAACATTCAAATCAGGAAAATCAATTATATTACTATAAGATCATCAGGAGGGGGGGTTCATGTCCTTAATGAATCAGGTGTGCACCTCTATGTGCGCCTCGTCACAAATCTTTCTCCAGCTTCTGCTGTGAATGCCATGAAAACACCTGAAGTCACATTTTGCGAAACCTCGCATTGCGAATAACAAAAGTGTGATTTTTCAAAGCTTTTTTTCACTGGAAATCTGGTTAAAAAGTTTTGATGAAATGCCCCCTATGCTTTTTGAAAAGTCTAAATTGTGTGTTACTCTCAAGCCCTACTCTCTACAATGCGGGGAGGCTCTTTTCTCCAGCTGTCTCACTGAAATCTCCAATTTGCTCATCTCAAACAGCCTTTCTCCACTGTCTCTCTAGAGACAGCATTGTGCTGACAACTCGTCTTTTTCTTCTTAATAGCATCTCTCTTTTTCCACAGGGATCTCTGGTCTCTGGAAATCATCTGCCTTTCAACATATCAATAATAGTAGGAACCTATCAAAGTGTTCTCTGTAGTTGTAACGTCACAAATTTTGCCGCACGCTATTCTTACAGAAAAAGTATTAGACATTTTTGCTATTTTAGGATCCTCTTGCCATTTTTCAAAAAACTTAAAAGAATCCCCTTGGAATAACTCTCCCCTCACAAAGAATATATTTTATCTATATAAATTAGGAAAACGTCGTTAATTTTTCAATCTGTACGGTCAGGTAGTCTTATGAAAAAAGAAAAATTATATTGTTCAATGAAGTTTTCAAAGTGCACAAAGTATCCAGTGACATATGTTCTTATAGTTATCTGTACAATGCACTGGGAAAAAAATAGAAAAGAACAAATGCAGCATTAATCCATCTTAGAAATAACCTTCTGGTGAGTTTTTGTGTTCCGAGCTCATTTTGTCAATTGTTGCACGCTCTAAAAATACTTTGCTGAACGTTGTCCTGATTATTGGAGCTGTTACTACTACAATAGCTGTGAGCAGAGCCGGGGATATTAAAGTATTTTCTTGGGACTTGTTGCCTCTAGAGAATGTGGACGCTTTCATGTCGATATTAAGTGAAAATTTAACGGTTTGTCCGAATTGATTTACTTTAATTTACATCTTAGATTTCATAAGCACAACAGGAATGTAAAACAACAGTCGTATGGGGTCGTAATATGATGCCGATAGGCATACTGAATATGGGTAGATTTGCTCGATTCCGTTTTGGGCAGATTCACTCAATTCAGCCAAAAATTCAATTTTGGTCCAATTAAATCCACTTAGAATTAAAAGTGCCCCTATTGGTGTGGGCTTGTGGGCTTATAGGGTCTTGTGGGGGCAACATTCATCATTGATGGAAATTATCTGAAGAACCAAAGACCACTAGTATACTTAGGTGACCGCCATTATGCTGAATTTATTAAAATTACGTTACATTTCAGATTTGCCCAAATTTTTCAATATCGCCGTAAATTTGGTTATCATGTTGAACGATTCATTCATCTCCAGATGCCATAGTATGACCAATAACTTCATAATATGTGCTGAACAGAGGTGCTCTACTGTGGAAACTACCCTCTCCTAAAACCTTTCCCCCTACCATATATGACTGCCGCTTTCTTGGAATTTCCATCTGGCGTTGTACTTACTGAAAACATGCAGTTTTTTAAGCTGGATTGCTTTGAAAGGCAACAACTTTGTTGTGACACTGGAAATAGCGATATCCATCACCGAAAAAAAAGAAGGAATCAAAACTACTGGACGAATCATCAACAACCTTAAATACACAGATGATACAACATTGATAGCACAACATTGATAGCAACAAGAGTTGGAAAGAAGGACTTATTACGATTAGTCAAGACAGAAAGCTTGAGCATGGGACCCCTTCTCAATACAAGGAAGACAGAAATATTACTGGCAGGTACGAGTGGGACAAATTTGAGATGCACGGTGATGAGTAGGAAGTTGTAAACGACTTCAACTTACTCAGATCAATGGTAATAAGGTGAATATATATGGGCAAAATCAACAATGAAGTCACTGCACAGGGGCTTCAAATCAAGGAATATTTCACTGGCGAAGAAGACACGGCTCGTACATAGTCTGGTCTTTTCTGTATCAACATATGGATGAGAAAACCAGACTATAAAGAAACAGAAGACAGAAGAAGAATCAACACCTTCAAAGTGTGGTGCTGGAGAATGATATTATCAATACCATGGATGGAAAGAAGGACAAACAAATCAATTTTGGAACTAATCAAGCTGGACATGTGCTAGAACCAAGTATCAACAAGTTACGACTTGCCTACTTTGGACACATCATACATCAAGAGAGCAATGACTGGGAAAGGACATCATGTTCGGAAGAATGGATTGCAGTAGGCGGAGCTATGCAAATCATCTCTTTCCACCCCTGTCTAATCCACAGCGCTTGGAACCGCCAAGCGTGCAATGCTGCGGATTAGTTTCTAAATTTACACAGCCAACCAATTCCTACCTGTGGACACGTGTTTCGGGCTTTAGGCCCTCATCAGCACAGGGCTGGAATTGGTTGGCTGTATGGAGTGGGGCTCGGTGAGCAAGCGATACATATATGCTAGCCACCTTAGGGAGAGACCCAAGTTGGGCTAAATGTAGCGGGACGAAAGAGACCGAAAAGCCCTCTACTTAAAGGAAATACATAGTGGATGCTTTCCTGAAACGGAAAGTACTTGCAAGCAGCATAATACAAAGAATGCTATTCTTTGTATTATGCTGCTTGCAAGTACTTTCCGTTTCAGGAAAGCATCCACTATGTATTTCCTTTAAGTAGAGGGCTTTTTGGTCTCTTTCGTCCCGCTACATTTAGCCCAACTTGGGTCTCTCCCTAAGGTGGCTAGCATATATGTATCGGAAGAATGGAGGAAGATCAGCAACCTGATGGCCTGAAATAGTCAAGGTTATGGCAGAAAAGACCCTAGAGGGCCTATCTAGGCTTGCTAAAGATTGATATTCCTACAGAATGTTCATAAATTGAGTCGCCATGTCTTGAGATCAAGCTGAAAGCTATTAATAATGATAACAAAATATCCACCATTGACAAAAAGTCTGAAAAACTCCCATACTCCTCCTTCCTCTCTCTCCGTGCACTTTGATCTTTGTGCAGGCTACAAAGCATGGACAATAAACTCTCACATAGGAGTTTGATAGTTCAGGTGCCTGGTGGAAAAATATCTGGAATTACTGTTGCAGCAGCTAAAGTAAAATGACCATGATCAAGTAGAAAAATAAACAACATACAAATATTAATCTAAAAAAATGACATTAAAAAATAGATTTTTATTTAGTAAAAATAATTGGTATATTCTCTTTATCCTTAGGCTCTTTTTGTATCAGGTCCCAGCACATCCTCTTGTCTCAGCTGCTGCCTGACTCCAAATGTCCTGCATACTCACATGGATTTCAAGTTTCGTTATTACCTCGATTTAAGTCAATAATGGCTATAAAGCTGTCAATGTTGTAACTTATTATAGAACTAGATGGCAGCCCGATTCTAAAGAATCGGGAGTCTAGAATCCATATATACTTTATTTATTCAAATGTAAGAATAATACAATTAATAAATAATAGTAAGAAAGAACAAAAATAATAGGCAGTATATGGAGAAAACACCAAACAAAAGTTCAAAATTGGTGTGAAAATGTCACTGAACCACTTCACAACTAAATATATATAGTTTTGGTAAATGGTATTATCATTTTTTTGACGAAATTCGGCAGGAGCTTGAAGAGCAACGTCACTGGGCCCGCCTCCACGCAGTAGAAACTTGCTGTGAGGTAAAAATTCAAAAATCACACCAAAATGGCGGGCGGAGTGTGTCACAGTACGGCACGTTTCTGATTGGTCGCTCGCAGCAGGCGGCAACCAATCAGACACTGGACACTGTTGACGTCACTTATCTCCGGACATTAGCTCCGGACATTAGCTCCGGACATTAGCTCCGGACATTAGCTCCGGACAAAGCCACGGAAGTTGGCACAAATTGCAGGAAGTAGTATTCTAGGCAATTATATATTAGATATATTTAATGCCCTATGAGGAAACCATTATAGACATTTTATTATATCATAAAATTCATTTTAACAGGTGGAAAATTGAATGCTATAATGCCTGCTGAAGCGACAGTGGTAAGCCGAAAGGCAATATCCCTTTGGCTCTGTTTAACCTTTGTCTATGATGTGCAAACTATGGGACAATCCAAGAAGCCGATGAAGCCAAAAAAGGCATGACAGTCTGCTTATACCACAGCCAAAGGTGGGCAGTTGGACTTCACCAGTTGGTTAATCAACTGATCCTACAGCAATCCCATTGATCCTAACAAAATATTATTTCGGGAAAACCCATTTTTTTTGCTTTTCTAAGGGAAACATCCATGAATAGTTTTGATGATGCCTTCAGTGTACCCATCTGGTAAAGTATAGGTAAGGCAGTGAGCTTCACACTATTGTCGCAGGTTTCTTTTTACAAAACTTTCCAAATGAATGTCCGCTCCACAGAACGACCCTCCCCACATTGGTATGCCATTCACGCTTTTCTTCGACTATGTACATAAGAGATTCTTGCATATTTCTAAACGTAGACTTCCTTCCTTAATATGTATTTGGTGATTTCAGCTGTGTGACAACAGCTGCATTGCTACTTATTGGATTAAACAAATGTTAGCTCTTCCCATCTTGGGCTCCACGTTGGCTGCCTGCTCTATATAGAGAGGCATGCAGTATATAAATCCCACATGGATCCTGATCCTGGATATGTTGCTTCATATTCTGATTCTGAATATACGTAATGCCATGTATTCATTTATTCAGGGTAAGTTACCATCGCTCAGGTTGAGTCCCTATGGTTTTTTTTTTTCAAAACTGTTGTAGTCATCTCGCGAGGCACATCTCTTTCTCTAGTCATCAGGAAAGGTAAGGAAGGAGCATGAAGATCCCGCAGTTTAACCATGTGAATGAGTGCATCACCAGTAATAAATCAATTCACTGGGCACAAGGAGACAATGCTGGTTAAGTCATGGTCTTCATTCTCACCACCTTATTCCAGTATTCAATTTAATGACTATGCACCATATAGTAATGGGTATGTAGCCAAAATGAACCACCTTTCATTTCATCACTATAAATAGACAAACTACAGTTTCAAAGTAACAGCATGCACCGGAAACGTGATGTGTTTCTCTGTATTCATTAATAAATATTTTAAAAATATAACATGAGTAGGGATGAGCGATCCCGAACTGCAAAGTTCAGGGCTCATACCGTCCGATGCTCAACTCCGAAAACAGACTTTTTAACAGGAGTACGTTTTACTTATTGGGTTCAGTTCACAATAAAATTTCTTGAAAGGCTGCAGCACAGTCAATCTACAAGCTTTTAGGCTATGGGCTCTTCTGGAGCCAACACAGCCATGGCTATATTACTGGCATGGCTGGGATTTGTTGGCTGTGCACAGCCTGGTGCATGGTTCCTCCTCTTATAACTCATTCTAAATTTTGTCCTGTACATCATAACTGATAATTCTTTTTTCCCAGGGCCTAGGGTGATATTAGATCTTCTTTTCTTCACCTCTTTTTTGACTAGTTGTTTTATGTTATAATTAATTCTGTGTAATTAAAGCTATGTCTATTGATTATAAATATGAAGTCACCACTCCATTTTTATATATTTAACTATTACTGTACAGGTAAAGCCTGAAGTGAGGCATTAATGTTCTGAACCAGAGCACCACCTGCATGATGAGACATCTGCTTTCAAACCATGAGCTGCAATGGCGTGCACACCTGAAAAACCAAGGAAGATTAGAGGCTCCTCCTGCTTCCTGCAGTCTTGGCCTCTTCCTCCAGTTTCCAATCAACAGGGCCACCTGGCTCCCCGCAAAGAGAGAATGTGACAGCATCACCACCACCAGCAGTGTCACTGAGCATTTTTACCCCGTCCCATGAAAGTGTTCACCTGGCCATCCTCCAAACACTGGAGAGAAAGCTAAAGTACTGCCCTACCCATCCCTGGCCTTTGAAATGCCTCCATTCTGGCTGTTGTAGACTGGCAGCTTGAAAAAAAACTAATGGCTGTGTATGTGTTCCCAGCTGCCACCACTTTTCCAGGCATGCCATCCCTGCACTGCACACAAATGTTGCGGACAAAGTCAGGTGTGCACTGCACAACTCCATCTGTGGCAAGGTCCACATAATCACCGATATGTGGAGCAGTGTGCATGAGCAGGTTATATTATATGTCCCTAACTGCCAAATGGGTAAATATAGAGGTGGTTGGGCATAAGGCAGAAAGCATTCTGGCACATGTTCTACCACCACAGAGGAGTCCTGGACGTTTTTCTGTCCAAGTTGCCTGCTCCTCTTACTCCACTTCCTCCATCGCCTCCTCATCAGGTCAGCGTAAAACCTGCACCACCATCTTTAGCATGACCAGAAGGAAATGACAGCAAGCTGTTCTGAAACTCATCTGTGGGGAAAAATCCCACACCGTGCATGAGTTGTGGACGGGGATCAAGCAACAGACCAATGAATGGTTCATGCCGCTGAATCTCAAGCCTGGCCTGGCAATGTGAGATAACTGGTGAAATCTCATAGCAGCTGAGCCTAGCTTGTTTGACACACATCTTTTGCCTCTCACATGTGCTGAATTTGGTGGTGCAGAACTTTCTTATAAATCATCCGGATTAGTCAAAGCTTCTGCTAAAAGTGTAGACCACCTGTGCTTGCTTTTGGCATACCCACCTTGCTGCTGCTTGCCAGTCTGTGCTGCAGTGCCATTTGTGCCTTCCTGCTCACTGCCTTACATGTGACGTACCCACAAGGTGGAACTCTGCCTTGCATTTTCTTGAGAGACTGTGCGATTAGCAGCAGGCACAGGTGAGAACCTCTGCAGAACAACACCAGTTTACCACCAATTAGTGGACCTCCATGCAGGACGTGTGTGCCATGTTGTGCTGTTTCGAGTACTCCACCAACATGGTCAGCGCTGACACATTCATCAGTGTTACTATCCCACTTTTATGCCTGCTTGAAAAAATGTTTCAGGCAATGATGGATAAGGTGGTGGCACAGGAGGAAGAGAAGGAGGAACAGGGATCATACGCACCATTATCAGGCCAGGCATGCACACATGGGTCAGAAGGTGGGTTCCTGTACCAACAATGACCAGGCCTGAGCTTGCCCTTTATGCCTTGTAGGTGCTGTCCTGTCCTGCATAAGTGTACTGTCAGAATGTGTGTTTAGCACAGTAGGGGGTGTAATCACAGTCAAGCACATCCTCCTGTTCACAGCCAAAGCAAGCTTACCATCATTAAAATGAACCATGCATGGATCCCACAGGACCTGTCTGTACCTTTGACTGACTAGAGAAGAAGACCGGCCTCCCCAAATAAAAGAAAAAAAAAACAAGAAAAAACAGCAAACTAAAATTTGAAAAAAAACAAGAAAAAAATACAAAAAACAGGAACAGTATTGCTACCTCCTCCTCCGCCACTTCCACCTACACTTCCACGTCCACATTCACCTCCTCCTTAACCTTTTCCTCTATTTGGACTTCCACCTTTTGGTTCAAGATTGTCATTTTTTATTCTGTGTTATTTTAAGTCTAAAAAAAATTTAAAGACAAACAAAAAAACCAGTGTTGGCTCCCTCATCCTACGCCTCTTTCACTTACAACACCATGTCCATCGCCTTACCAACCTCCTTCTTCACTTGGCCTTCCTCCTCCTGGTTCCAGATTATCATTTTTTTATTCTGTGTTATTTTAAGTCATTTTCCTATCCACATTTGTTTACAGGGCACCTGTCCTGCTCTTGCCCTCATTTTGCTCTTTTTTTGCAGCTCCAAAGCCCTTACTATGACCATTCTACAGCCTTTTTACAGCACCAAAGTTCTGGTCCCAATTGACTTCTGTTGGATTTGGGTTTCTGGTCAAGTTTAAGTCAAGTTCTGATGCCAAAACCAAGTAGAGGCTGCTTGCTGCAGCAAAAACCTCCCATCACTGCTTTGTTTGCAGTTGACTAAGCACCAACTCTTTGGATGATCTATTCAATCATGAACGAAAGAAATTGGGATGTGAAGGGCAAGATTATTTCAAAGAATTGCAAAAATTATTTTGAGACTGGAAAATGGAGGTTGAACTGTAAAACCCTTTTTTTTTTCTTTTTTTAAATAATTTATAACTCATTTCTAGGTTTAAAGTTCATAAACCTTTTTTAAAATAAAAAATAGGATTGTGGTGTAATGTTTCTGACCTTATATAAGACAGCGGAAAAGTTCATATTTGGGATCTGTTCTCCTTATGAGAATGTATTTTGGTTGACCGCATGAACTTTACACAGTGCTAAAACCTACAACATTTGTCTTATGAAAGGGAGACAAATCAAGAAAGTCTGTAATGGGTATAAATACTTTTAGTAACATTTTTCAACAGCTAAATTCTGAAATGAATTGTTGTGAAATTTGTGCAAATGTCAAGACATGTTTGGAATGTAGAAATAAGTGCACATGACCTGAATTACATGCAGCTCTATTAAAATGTCGAGTACACGAGTCTGTGCAGAATCTTTGCCAGTTACATAAAAGGAAAAATTTGGTGCAGAAAATTCTGTATCTATCTCAATCACCTGAATGGGGTTTGCTGAAACTGTGCACATTCTGCAGAAACAACTTCAAGACCATGAAGGGTAAAGATTTCTCAGGTCTGTGGCATGATAAGATAACCTTAGTATAGAGGTTCAGTAAACTTTGATAATTCGGAATAGAGATGCAAGGACTTGATGTGCCTCCATACAGCCAAGCAGAGCAATGTACATAGCGGCTCTAAAAGGGTTTTATACCCTTTTTCTTTATAGAAACTGGCCAAAGGGAAGTCATAATTGTACAATAAAGAAAGAAAGGTATTAATTATCTCTTCGAATGCTTGACACTACAACACTGACACTTTAGTGGTCTCCACTGAAACTGGAAGGGCTGATATTTCATGAGTGATGGAAAGTTCATCCAAGTGACAGTTGGACAGATCATCCACATGACTGATGGATAGATCATCCACGTGACTGATGAACAGATCATCCATGTGACTGATGGACAGATCATCCATGTGACTGATGAACAGATCATCCATATGACAGTTGGACAGATCATCCATGTGACTGATGGATAGATCATCCACGTGACTGATGAACAGATCATCCATGTGACTGATGGATAGATCATCCATGTGACTGATGAACAGATCATCCATGTGACTGATGGACAGATCATCCATATGACAGTTGGACAGATCATCCATGTGACTGATGAACAGATCATCCATGTGACTGATGGATAGATCATCCATGTGACTGATGAACAGATCATCCATGTGACTGATGAACAGATCATCCATATGACAGTTGGACAGATCATCCATGTGACTGATGAACAGATCATCCATGTGACTGATGGATAGATCATCCATGTGACTGATGAACAGATCATCCATGTGACTGATGGACAGATCATCCATGTGACTGATGAACAGATCATCCATATGACATTTGGACAGATCATCCATGTGACTGATGGACAGATCATCCACGTTACTGATGGACAGATCATCCACTTGACCTATGAACAGATCATCCATGTGACTGATGGATAGATCATCCACATGACTGATGAACAGATCATCTATGTGACTGATGGATAGATCATCCACTTGACTGATGAACAGATCATCCATGTGACTGATGGACAGATCACCATGTGACAGTTCGACAGATCATCCTTGCGACTGATGGACAGATCATCCACGTGACTGGTGGACAGATCATCCTTGTGACTGATGAACAGATCATCCATGTGACTGATGGACAGATCATCCTTGTGACTGATGAACAGATCATTCATGTGACTGATGGACAGATCATCCATGTGACTGATGAACAGATCATCCATATGGCAGTTGGACAGATCATCCACGTGACTGATGGACAGATCATCCACTTGACTGATGAACAGATCATCCATGTGACTGATGGATAGAGCATCTATGTGACTGATGAACAGATCATCCATATGGCAGTTGGACAGATCATCCATGTGACTGATGGACAGATCATCCACTTGACTGATGAACAGATCATCCATGTGACTGATGGATAGATCATCCACGTGACTGATGAACAGATCATCCATGTGACTGATGGACAGATCATCCATGTGACAGTTGGACAGATCATCCATGTGACTGATGGACAGATTATCCGCTTGACTGATACATCATTCACATGACTGATGGACAGATAATCAACACTTCCCCATTTTTACATATAAATATGTTTCAAAAAGTTGGGAAAAATCCTGAGATGACCATTGATAATCATGGAATAATGGAATGTTGGCTGGATAATTCTCCTACTCCTACACAGGCCACTTAAATAATACATGTCTGTCATTGAGATGAATGAGTCCACCAGAGTGAGTGATGCTCTCACCTTCATGGCCCAAAAGGATTGACTTCCCTCTACGACCTATCAGAGTATGGACAAGGTTTTTTCCCGAAATCAACCCCCTTTGAGACCTTCGTCTTCTTTCTCTCATATTGTTCCCCCAATACATATAAACATTCCTCAGCCTCTCTGTCTCTTTCCTACGATGTTTGGTTTGTCCTTATCTCTCTTCGTCTCAAGTCCCCTTTGGAAATCTGTGTGCTCATCTCAGGCTAATGAAGAAGTTTAAGTGCACAGAAAATTGAAACTGCCACGATACATAACATTGTTTTAAAGCCTCGGAGTCTGCAGTGAACTTGGAAAAACATTAAATCGGTCATTAAAGGAAGAGTTATTCAGCATAAAAGCAGCATGATAGAGACACACACGAGCTTCTCTCCTCTCCGTGCTGAACGCTTTTAATTATGCACTTGGATTCCGAGACATGATCAACAAGTATTTGGATTAGAAGGGATTAGGGAAGACATGGATCATCAACACAACTCCCACACATCAAGCCTTGACACATATTAAACTTTTAAAACATAGGAACATTAGGATTAGGCTTTTAAAAAGTTCTTTAAAGGATTTTTAATATAGTTTGCGGTGAGTTATTTCCATCTGATAATGTGATAGATTTAATGAAGGGGTGCAGCTAATTGCAGCACAGCTCCATTCAAGTGAATAGGGTTTTATTGCAGCTCTCTACAAAAGCAGGTAGAGAAGAGATCAGCAGTTGGACCCCAACAATTAGGATTCTAGTGATATGTCATCTCTTCTAATGGTATAAAACAAACATTTTAATTCCAAGAAAGGAAGAAAACAAATCAAGTCTAATTACAAAATTCTCGTGTTGTTATCTCCCGTTAAGAGCTTTTTGTATTTTGGTTGTATCTCTCTTCTCAGAAAACCTGATGGATGGAAACCATTAGGTTCCCTGATATAATTAAATTTAATTATTGATCTCTCACAAAAATGGCCAGAGCGCAAAATATAAAAAGGCACTGTCACTGACGGAAATGGCAATACCGCCAGAAGACACAGAAGTGATTCAAGCTAGTTAGTGCAAAAACAATCTTTATTGAAATAACACATACAATGTAAAAAAAAATTAAAAAATAGGGTGGGGACAAAAAACCTACTAAGTTGGCGTATCGTTTTAAAGGGAATCTAACATCGGTCATATATAAGCCACCGCCATCACGGGCTTATCTACAGCATTCTGTAATGCTGTAGATAAGCCCCTGATGTAACCTGAAAGATAAGAAAAACAAGTTAGATTATACTCACCTGGGCGGGCGGTCTCATGTGGTCCGGTCCGATGGGTCTAGGTCCAGCGCCTCCCATCTTCATGCAATGATGTCCTCTTTATTGCTTCCTGTCGTGGCTCCTGCGCATGCGTACTTTGTCTGTCCTGTTGAGGGCAGAGTAAAGTACTGCAGTGCGCAGGCGCCGGGAAAGGTCAAAGAAGCCCAGCGCCTGCGCACTGCAGTACTTTGCAATGCCCACAACAGGGCAGATAAAGTACGCCTGCGCAGTAGCCGTGACAGGAAGCCAAGAAGAGGACGTTATTGCATGAAGATGGGAGGCGCCGGACCCAGACCGCGATGCCCATCAGACCTGGACCGCACCGGACCGCCCCCCCCAGGTGAGTATAATCTAACTTGTTTTTCTTATCTTTCAGGTTACATCTGGGGGGGTTATCTACAGCATTACAGAATGCTGTAGATAAGCCCCTGATGGCGGTGACCGAAGCTTATATACAACAGGTGTAAGAGTCACAAGTAGGTGACAGATT
Organism: Ranitomeya imitator; assembly: GCF_032444005.1. Classification (NCBI taxonomy): domain Eukaryota; kingdom Metazoa; phylum Chordata; class Amphibia; order Anura; family Dendrobatidae; genus Ranitomeya; species Ranitomeya imitator. Next base: position 49,204,711 of record NC_091284.1, on the reverse strand, counting down.
CTCTTTAAGGAAAGAGGATACAGTAACAAACAAATAAATCATGGATATATAAGAGCAAAAAAGAAACAGAGAGCAATTAATCTATAGCAGAAATAGTAAAAAGAACATCAACAAGAACCAAGAAGTGCACTTTATACCAACTTACAATAACCGATGGGATCAAATTTCCAACAATTTAAATAAACTTTGAAATATTTTTTTAACTGATGCAATCCTGTCAAAAGTCTTGTCTCCGGCTCCCTCTTTTGTTGCAAGACGGTGTAAAATTCTTAAAGACTTACTGGTTCATAATTTCTATGATCCAGTTCGCAACGAAAATAATCAAACTAACAAGACATCAATCACTGGCTTCTTTCCCTTTGGCCTATGTAAGGCCTGTATCAATCTTGTCAATGCAAAAACATTTCACAACTCTGATGGCACCAAAACTTATGATATAAGGAAACATCTAAATTGCAGTTCAAAAGGTGTCATTTATTTTGCAGAGTGTCCCTGTGAAAAGATTTATGTTAGCCTTACTACTAGGGAGCTCAAAATATGGGTTAGGGAGCACGTTCTGGATATTAAAAAAGCCAAGATTATAGATGATCGATCTTTCCCTCTTAAAGCCTATCCCCCAATATCATAAATGTAGCCCTAGAGAGTTCAAGGTTAGAGGCAATGAACAGGTTGATATGGGCCCTAGAGGAGGAGACTTGGGTAGGACTTTGGCATAAATAGAAAGCCGATGGATTTTTCATTTAGACACACTTACTCCTTATGGCCTAAGAGAAACTGCTGGTTTTGGGGCATTTTTGTAACACTGATATATGATGGTATCTTATGTCTATACATATGAATTTGAGGTGGCTATGTATATAAGTATATACCTGAGAGTTTTAACTTTTATTTAAAGTTTTTTTAAATTGCTGTTTGTCTTTGTTTCTGTTTTCATTCATGGTCTTTTTCTCATTTATCCTTATACTAGATGGTGGCCCGATTCTAACGCATCAGGTATTCTAGAATATGTATATAGTTTATTTATGAATTTTCAGAATAATGCAATTTATACACAGGATTCGACCGGCCGCGACCAATTAGCGAAGCGTGGTTCAAATTCCGCACCAATTCGCGGGCGGATTGCACCTGTCGCTGATTGTTCGTGGCCGGCCGGGCGTGACCAATCAGTGAAACCAGGGCCGGCTCCAGGTTTTTTGAGGGCCTGGGCGAATGAAGTTTCAGTGGGCCCCCCCTCTTTAACACCTCCCACATAGTATATAGCACAGCCCACAAAGTATATTGCCCAGCCACGTAGTATATTGCCCAGCCACGTAGTATATTGCCCAGCCACGTAGTATATTGCACAGCGATGTAGTATACAGCACAGACACATAGTACATAGCACAGACACATAATATATAGAACAGACACATAGTATATTGCCCAGCCACGTAGTATATAGCACAGACATGTAGTCTATAGCACAGACACATAATATATAGTACAGACACTTAGTATATTGCCCAGCCACATAGTATATGGCCCAGCCACGTAGTATATAGCACAGTCACGTAGTATATAGCACATGTTAGGGCTAGCGGAACGCACCAAATAATAAGACAGATAGAGTATGGTGCGTTCGCAGCCCGGGGTCCACCGTGCAGAGATGGAACCTGCTGCCAAGTAATGACGGACTATATGGCGGTACTCATAAGTATACACACGTGGGTTAAACTTCACCCAGCGTGAAGGAAGCGATCCTGTTGCGTCACAGGACCGCGGTACCGCACATAGAGCGCGAGCAAGTAGTCAGCGAACTCAACCCCAACTAGGATTGAAGTCCGATTAGACCCTTGCTGGCACAACACCGCAACTGGGTGTGTAAGGAAACTAAGTAACAATATTAAGGCACAAGAGTGCATGCGGTGCCGCACTGACGAACGCCACTAACCACCCAGGCTTGGGTAAGGAAAGCACAGAGGAAGTGCACGGCACCGTACTGGCGGTCACAGCAACTGGACGCTGTAATGTGTGATTCGTGCTGTAGGATAAGTCGGGCGCTAGATAGCAACCATACACCTTCCGCGAACAGACATTCAATAGGGTAGGGGTATCCAAGGATGACTTGCACTCACAACATATACACATTAAAAATTGTACACTAGCGCATGGCCGTGCGGTCATGCGCAGTTTATATAGTTGCAGCACAGGAAGTGGCCACAGAAACTTTGCCCTTCCAAGACCTGCCAAGAGGACCAATGGAATGTGCTGCAGAGCCTGAGCACATGACCCTCGATCTCCAACGGGAGATCTTGCCCTGGGCATGCTCAGTGTGTGCAGACAAGGACTTAGTCCCAGAGAAGTCCGCTCGCTGCTGACCAGCACAGGCTTTAATGGCAGAAGCTGAAGAAGCAGCAGTAACTCTCTGTACAGAGTGAGACTGAGCAAGACGCTGGGACCGACGTCCCTGCTGAGCAGACTCCACTGCGGCTGGATAAGAATGGGAGACCGCAGCGGAGATGGCTCGAGATTCCCCCTGTGCAGAAGCGGGAACTCGACACCTAACATTACCCCCCCTCCTAGGGCCCCCCCCTCCTTGGGCCTCGCTACGCTCAAAGGCAGCAATGAGCTGTGGGGCCCGAATGTTTTCAGCAGGCTCCCATGACCTGTCCTCTGGGCCATAACCCTTCCAATCCACCAGATAGAACTTTTTGCCGCGTACCACCTTGCACCCCAAAATAGCGTTCACCTCGTAATCGTCCGTAGACGAACCCGATGTCCCGGCAGATGACTCGGAAAACCGGGACATGTATACGGGTTTCAAGAGGGACACATGAAAGGTGTCGGTGATACCCAAGCGTGGAGGAAGAGCCAAACGGTAGACCACAGGATTAACCCGTTCGAGAACCTTGAAGGGACCCAAGTAGCGAGGAGCAAACTTAGTGGACTCAACTCGCAGTCTGATGTTACGGGCGGAGAGCAACACCAAGTCGCCAGGAGCAAAGGTCGGAGCGGGGCACCGATGAACATCGGCGGAGGACCTCATTCTCTCCTTGGAGGCCCAAATGGCATCCTGCGTGCGGGCCCAAATGTCCCGTGCCTCCACAGCCCAGTCTGCCACCCTGGAGTCAGCAGAAGACACAGGCATGGGCACAGGAACACGCGGATGCTGGCCGTAATTTAGGAGGAATGGAGTCTGACCGGTGGAGTCGGCTACGGCATTGTTAAGTGCAAACTCTGCCCACGGTAGCAAGGATGCCCAGTCATCCTGCCTGGCAGAAACAAAATGTCGTAAATATGTGACCAAGGTCTGGTTGGTCCTCTCTACCAACCCATTCGTCTCGGGATGATATGCCGAAGAGAGATTCAACTCAATACTGAGTAGACGACAAAGCTCTCTCCAGAATCGAGACGCAAACTGGGGACCCCGGTCACTAACAATTTTGTCTGGCATACCGTGTAGGGGAAAGATATGCTTGACGAACAAGACAGCCAACGCCCGTGCAGAAGGTAGCCGTGGAAGAGGCACCAAGTGCGCAAGAGACACACGCCCGAACATACTCTGTGACATCACGAGCCATATGCGGCCACCAGTATGTCCTCGCCAGTAACTCAGATGTCCTTTTGGTACCAAAATGTCCACCCACCCTGGACGAGTGTGCCCAAGAGAGAACCTCCAGTCGCAAACTGGATGGAACAAAAGTCTTGCCCGGGGGCACAGACTCTAGCGAAACCGGGGCCACAGTTCTCAAGCTCTCGGTGGGGACAATAAGCCGAGGCTCCTCCTCCTCCTCCTCCGCAGATGACACAACGGAGCGAGAGAGAGCGTCGGCCCGAATGTTCTTCTCCCCAGAAAGAAAATGGAGGGTGAAATGAAACCGGGAGAAGAATAAGGACCATCTGGCCTGGCGAGAATTCAACCGCTGGGCTGTCTGCAGGTACACCAAATTTTTATGGTCTGTGAAGACTTGGAAGGGAAAACATGCTCCCTCCAAGAGATGTCTCCACTCCGAGAAAGCCAACTTCATGGCTAGCAACTCCCTGTCCCCGATGGAATAATTCCTCTCTGCTGGTGAGAAGGTCTTGGAGAAAAAGAAGCAAGGATGCTTCCGACCTTGAGCATCCTTTTGGAAGAGGACTACTCCAGCACCAACAGAAGAGGCATCCACCTCCATGATAAATGACTTATCAACATCGGGGCGATGTAGGATGGGAGCGCTAGCGAAGTGTGACTTTATAGAGTTAAAGGCCTTGGAGACCTCCTCAGACCACAATTTGGGATTTGCCCCCTTCTTGGTGAGGGCAACCAAGGGAGCTACCAAAGTTGAGAAGTAGGGTTGAGCGAAACGGGTCGTTAATTTTCAAAAGTCGCCGACTTTTGGCAAAGTCGGGTTTCATGAAACCCGATCCGACCCCTGTGCGGGTCGGCCATGCGGTACGCGACTTTCACGCCAAAGTCGCGTTTCAATGACGCGAAAAGCGCCATTTCTCAGCCAATGAAGGTAAACGCAGAGTGTGGGCAGCGTGATGACATAGGTCCTGGTCCCCACCATCTTAGAGAAGGGCATTGCAGTGATTGGCATGCTGTCTGCGGCGTCACAGGGGCTATAAAGGGGCGTTCCCGCCGACCGCCATCTTACTGCTGCTGATCTGAGCTTAGAGAGAGGTTGCTGCCGCTTCGTCAGAAGCAGGGATAGCGTTAGGCAGGGTCCATTAACCACCAAACCGCTTGAGCTGTAGCGATTTGCACTGTCCAACACCACCTTCGGTGTGCAGGGACAGTGGAAGCTACATTTTTTTTTTTTTCCTCAGCGCTGTAGCTCATTGGGCTGCCCTAGAAGGCTCCCTGATAGCTGCATTGCTGTGTGTACGCCGCTGTGCAAACCAACTGCTTTTTTCAAAGCACAAATCCTCTTGTTCCTTCCTTTCTGCACAGCTATCTTGTTTGTTTGTCCACACTTTTTATTTAATTTGTGCATCAGTACACTCCTTATTGCTGCCTGCCATACCTGGCTGAGATTACTGCAGGGAGATAGTAATTGAAGGACAGTTCCTTTTTTTTTTTTTTTTTTTTTTGTGGGAGATTAAGATTGGCATTTCTGCTAGAGTGCCATCCCTGTCTGTGCCATCTCTCACTCAGTGGGCCATAGAAAGCCTATTTATTTTTTTGCTTGATTTGGGTTCTAAAATCTACCTGAAAAAATCACTACATCAATCAGTGGGAGAAAAATATTGGCCTCAGGGCTTGTGTGCCACTCCTGACTCCTGTGTGTGCCATCTCTCACTCAGTGGGCCATAGAAAGCCTATTTATTTTTTTGCTTGATTTGGGTTCCAAAATCTACCTGAAAAAATCGCTACATCAATCAGTGGGAGAAAAATATTGGCCTCAGGGCTTGTGTGCCACTCCTGACTCCTGTGTGCATCATCACTCACTCAGTGGGCCATAGAAAGCCTATTTTTTTTTTTTGCTTTATTTGGGTTCTAAATTCTACCTGAAAAAATCAATAAATCAATCAGTGGGAGATTAATATTGGCCTTTGGGCTTGTGTGCCAGTCCTAAGCGTGCCATCTCTCTCACAAATAGTGGGCCATAGAAAGCCTATTTATTTATTTTTTTTTGGTTTTATAAATTCTCCCTGAAAAAAAAAAGGGAGATTAATATTGGCCTTTGGGCTTGTGTGCCAGTCCTAAGCGTGCCATCTCTCTCTCTCAGATAGTGGGCCATAGAAAGCCTATTTATTATTTTTTTTATTGGGTTTATAAATTTTCCCTGAAAAAAAAAAAAAAAGTGGGAGATTAATATTGGCCTCTGGTCTTGTGTGCCAGTCCTGAGCGTGCCATCTCTCTCACAAATAGTGGGCCATAGAAAGCCTATTTATTTTTATTTTTTTGGTTTTATAAATTCTCCCTGAAAAAAAAGGGAGATTAATATTGGCCTTTGGGCTTGTGTGCCAGTCCTAAGCGTGCCATCTCTCTCTCTCAGATAGTGGGCCATAGAAAGCCTATTTATTATTTTTTTTATTGGGTTTATAAATTCTCCCTGAAAAAAAAAAAAAAAAGTGGGAGATTAATATTGGCCTCTGGGCTTGTGTGCCAGTCCTGAGCGTGCCATCTCTCTCACAAATAGTGGGCCATAGAGAGCCTATTTATTTATTTTTTTGGGGTTTTATAAATTCTCCCTGAAAAAAAAAAGGGAGATTAATATTGGCCTTTGGGCTTGTGTGCCAGTCCTAAGCGTGCCATCTCTCTCTCTCAGATAGTGGGCCATAGAAAGCCTATTTATTATTTTTTTTATTGGGTTTATAAATTTTCCCTGAAAAAAAAAAAAAAAAAAGTGGGATATTAATATTGGCCTCTGGGCTTGTGTGCCAGTCCTGAGCGTGCCATCTCTCTCACAAATAGTGGGCCATAGAAAGCCTATTTATTTATTTTTTTTTTTTTGGTTTTATAAATTCTCCCTGAAAAAAAAAAGGGAGATTAATATTGGCCTTTGGGCTTGTGTGCAAGTCCTAAGCGTGCCATCTCTCTCTCTCAGATAGTGGGCCATAGAAAGCCTATTTATTATTTTTTTTATTGGGTTTATTAATTTTCCCTGAAAAAAAAAAAAAAAAAAGTGGGATATTAATATTGGCCTCTGGGCTTGTGTGCCAGTCCTGAGCGTGCCATCTCTCTCACAGATAGTGGGCCATAGAAAGCCTATTTATTTTTTTGGTTGATTTGGGTTCTAAATTCTACCTGAAAAAATCAATAAATCAATCAGTGGGAGATAAATATTGGCCTCTGGGCTTGTGTGCCACTCCTGACTCCTGTGTGCGTCATCTCTCACTCAGTGGGCCATAGAAAGCCTATTTTTTGTTTTATTTGTTTTCTAAATTCTCCCTGAAAAAATCATTTTATTTTATTTGGTTTCTAAATTCTTCCTGAAAAAATCATTTTTTTTTATTATTTTTTTTTTCTAAAGTCTCCCTGAAAAAAAAAAAAAAATCAAATCAGTGGGAGATTAATATTGCCCTTTCTGCTTGTGTGCCAGTCTTGACTCCTGGGTGTGCCATCTCTCTCTCTCTTTCCAATTGTGGGCCATAGAAAGCCTATTATTTTTTTAGCTTGATTTGGGTTCCAAAATCTACCTGAAAAAATCACTACATCAATCATTGGGAGAACAATATTGGCCTCTGGGCTTGTGTGCCACTCCTGACTCCTGTGTGTGGCATCTCTCACTCAGTGGGGCATAGAAAGCCTTTTTTTTTATTTTATTTTTTATTTGGTTTCTAAATTGTCATTGGAAAAATCATTTTATGTTATTTGGTTTCTAAATTCTTCCTGAAAAAATCATTTTTTTTTATTTTGTTTCTAAAGTCTCCCTGAAAAAAAAAAAAATAAATAAAAAAAAACAGTGGGAGATTAATATTTACATTTGTGCTTCAGTGACAGTCCTGCGTGTGTGGCATCTCTCTCATTTGGTGCCACCAAAAACAGAGTGTGTAACATTGTGCCTGATTTTCGTTGTGGTCTCACCCACCTGTAAAGGGGAAGCTAAATCATACTGAAGTTATAGCTCACCGTGTAAGTTGTGTGACAGCAACAAATACCGTTAGTTTGGTTACGTTTTTAAAACAATGAGGAAGTCTGGTGGAAGAGGTCGTGGCCGGGGGCGTTCATTGTCAGCTGGTAATGAGGGTAGTGGTAGTGGTGGAGCATCAGGTGGTCATGGGAAAAAAAATATTGCACCTAAGTCTGGAGCTGTGGAGCCAGGTTCGTCGTCTGGCTACACAAGGCCTCGAACGCTCCCTTTTCTGGGAGTAGGAAAACCGCTTTTAAAGCCGGAGCAGCAAGAGCAAGTTTTGGCTTATCTTGCTGACTCAGCCTCTAGCTTTTTTGCCTCCTCTCGTGAAACTGGTAAATGTAAAAGCAGCGCGTCGTTAGTGGATGTTCACGGTCAGTGACAAGTCGCTTCCTTGTCCTCTTCAGCAAAAACAACAACAGATAAGAATGCAGCAGGCGACACAACGGGTTACTCCATGGAGCTCTTTACACATACCGTCCCTGGCTTAGAAAGTGAAGCAGTTAACAGTCCATGCCCATTACAAGTTGAATCTGACATGGAGTGCACTGATGCACAGCCACAGCCAGACTACTATGCTGGTCCTTTGACTCAGACCACAACATTGCCCTCGCAGGGTAATGATCAAGAAGTCTGCATAAGACCAATACTGCTTGGGGAGAGAGGAAAGATCTGCGGGTACCTCTGTAGTAGCAACCTGAACGCACTCCCTCTGACACCTACCCCCACAAGATTCGCCCCATCCCAGGATTCTGCCAGAGGACCACTCGATATGAGGAGAGTGGTACCGTAGCCAAGGTATTCCCAACAGGACCTCATCAATTCCCTCAGGAATGACGAGCAGAGATATAATCTCCTGATGAGATGGCAACATGGACAGAGTAAAAGGGATGGTCTGGTGTGTTATCTGTGAGGGCAGTGTCGACCCATTCACCACTCGTACCGTTACTGGTTGAGCTAGCATAACCAGGGGTATTGCGTGACGTTGGGCGAAGGCAGAAGACATAAAATTGCCCTCCGCCCCAGAATTCACGCAGAGCTCTACCGAGTGGGAGAATGAGCCTATAGTAATTGTCCCCTTAAAGGACAATTTAGAGGCAAACGTCGCCGTGTCTAGTGTACCTCCACCTACTACCACTAGACGCTGACGTTTCCTCGACCGCTGAGAACATCTGGTGGCTAGATGTCCTGACTGCTGGCAAACATGACAGACCTTGAGTGCACAAGTGGTCCGGGACTTAGATCCCGCCTGTGACACTTCCCCGGCCTCATGTGATTCAGGAACCAGGACCGGAGATTCCAGAGGTTTGGCGAAGGTAGGAGCCAGCCGAAACCTCTGCCTACACTGGGCTCGCTCTAACCTCCGCTCGTTAAAACGGAGGTCAATTCGAGTGGAGACAGTTATTAACTCCTCCAGTGTGGCAGGAACCTCCCTAGTGGCCAGAGCGTCCTTAACGTGGTCAGCCAGGCCCCTCCAAAATATGGGGATAAGAGCTTTATCTGACCAATCCAGCTCAGAAGCTAAAGTGCGGAATTGGACGGCAAAATGACTGACCAAGGACTCACCCTGAGTTAATGCCAGCAGTTGGAGCGCAGTATCATGGGTGACTTGAGGTCCTAAAAAGACCTGTTTCAGAGTGCTCAGAAACAGCGGAGCACTCTGCACCACATGATCGCTACGCTCCCACAGCGGCGTAGCCCATTCCAATGCCCTGTCCGACAAGAGAGACACTATAAATCCCACCTTAGCCCGCTCTGTGGGAAAACGTGCAGCCAGGAGCTCGAGGTGAATAGAGCACTGACTCACAAATCCCCTACAAAATTTGCTATCACCAGAAAATTTTTCTGGCAGCGGGAGGCAAGAAAATGTCGGAGCAGGGGTGGCAATGGACAGGGTTGCTGCAGCCACGCTAGCAGCCTGTACAGCAACTGCGGTAACATCCACAGCTGAGGTTGCGCTTTCAAGAGCCGCCAACCTACCCTCCAGCTGCTGGATATACCGCAAGGATTGCTGTTTGTCCGTCATTACTAGCCAGACCCTGGCGCTAGTGTAATGTTAGGGCTAGCGGAACGCACCAAATAATAAGACAGATAGAGTATGGTGCGTTCGCAGCCCGGGGTCCACCGTGCAGAGATGGAACCTGCTGCCAAGTAATGACGGACTATATGGCGGTACTCATAAGTATACACACGTGGGTTAAACTTCACCCAGCGTGAAGGAAGCGATCCTGTTGCGTCACAGGACCGCGGTACCGCACATAGAGCGCGAGCAAGTAGTCAGCGAACTCAACCCCAAATAGGATTGAAGTCCGATTAGACCCTTGCTGGCACAACACCGCAATTGGGTGTGTAAGGAAACTAAATAACAATATTAAGGCACAAGAGTGCATGCGGTGCCGCACTGACGAACGCCACTAACCACCCAGGCTTGGGTAAGGAAAGCACAGAGGAAGTGCACGGCGCCGTACTGGCGGTCACAGCAACTGGACGCTGTAATGTGTGATTCGTGCTGTAGGATAAGTCGGGCGCTAGATAGCAACCATACACCTTCCACGAACAGACATTCAATAGGGTAGGGGTATCCAAGGACGACTTGCACTCACAACATACACACATTAACAATTGTACACTAGCGCATGGCCGTGCGGTCATGCGCAGTTTATATAGTTGCAGCACAGGAAGTGGCCACAGAAACTTTGCCCTTCCAAGACCTGCCAAGAGGACCAATGGAATGTGCTGCAGAGCCTGAGCACATGACCCTCGATCTCCAACGGGAGATCTTGCCCTGGGCATGCTCAGTGTGTGCAGACAAGGACTTAGTCCCAGAGAAGTCCGCTTGCTGCTGACCAGCACAGGCTTTAATGGCAGAAGCTGAAGAAGCAGCAGTAACTCTCTGTACAGAGTGAGACTGAGCAAGACGCTGGGACTGATGTCCCTGCTGAGCAGACTCCACTGCGGCTGGATAAGAATGGGAGACCGCAGCGGAGATGGCTCGAGATTCCCCCTGTGCAGAAGTGGGAACTCGAGACCTAACAGCACAGACACGTAGTATTTTGCCCAGCCACGTAGTATATAGCACAGACACATATTATATTGCCCAGCCATGTAGTATATAGCACAGACACATAGTATATAGCACAGACACATAGCATATAGCACAGACACGTAGTATATTGCCCAGCCACATAGTATATTGCACAGACACGTAGTATATAGCACAGACACATAGTATATTGCCCAGCCACGTAATATATTGAACAGCCACATAGTATATTGCACAGCCACGTAATATATTACACAGCCACGTAGTATATAGCACAGCCACGTAGTATATAGCACAGAGACGTAGTATATAAAACTGCCCATGCAGTATATAACACAGACCACGTAGTATAGAGCACAGCAATGTAGTATATTGCCCAGCCATGTAATATATACCACAGCCACATAGTATATACAGTAGCACAGCCCATATAGTATATAGCACAGAGCTGTAGTATATGTAGTATATAACACAGCCCACGCAGTATCTAACACAGCCCAAGCAGTATATAGCAAAGTGGGCACCATATCCCTGTTAAAAAAAGAATTAAAATAAAAAATATTTATATACTCACCCTCCGTCGGCCCCCCAGATCCAGCCAGCATTTACCGATGCTCCTCACGATGCTCCGGAGCGGGAAAGGCCTGGGCTGGATCCGGAAGGTGAGTATATAATGATTTTTTATTTTTTTATTATTTTTGACATTAGATCTTTTTACTATTGATGCTGCCTAGGCAGCATCAATAGTAAAAAGTTGGTCACACAGGGTTAATAGCAGCGTTAACGGACTGCGTTACACCGCGGCATAACGCGGTCTGTTAACGCTGCCATTAACCCTGTGTGAGCGCTGACTGGAGGGGAGTATGGAGTGGGCACTGACGGCAGGGGAGTAGAGAGCGGCCATTTCGCCACTGCACTGTGCCCGTCGCTGATTGGTCGTGGCCGTTTTGCCATTACCAATCAGCGACTTGGGATATCCGAGACAGACAGGAAGACAGACAGAAAGACAGACAGAAATACGGAAGTGGCCCTTAGACAATTATATAGTAGATTTTTCCTTAATGGCTCGTTCCTTTTTGAAATGTTATGTGATTGGGAAATTTACTTGTGGGACAACCCATTCTTCCGGGTATTGGTTTTCCATTTGCCCTGCAAAAGGGTCCACCAGTGACAAACTATGTAAAGATTTGGGAAACTAAATGGATTACCAAGAGAGCACTTGAAAAAGGATGATTATAACCTCCTGCAGTAAAGGACTCAAGGATTTAAGTATCTGTGGTGATATTACTCAATATCAGGAAGGGATGGTCCATCTGGTGAAATCTACCATATAAACTAAACCTACTTTGTGATGTTCCGTTATATATCCAAATATGTATTGTTCAGCATTGTATACCTTATCCGTTATACATTCTGTCCTATCGTTTTTTGGGTTATTTGGTACCTGGTATTTGTTATTGTGGGGCTAATTACCTTTTATGGAGGGCTATATGAGTTCATTATGCACGCCTCTACAGTCGATACACCTACTTCGAGATAAACAATATTTTCTATCACTTTTTGTTTATCTAGAATTTTTCTTTCTGTAGGAATATGTCCAGATTTGTGCATATATAATTATGCTTTCACAGCATTTATGCTGGCACATACAGTGGGTACGGAAAGTATTCAGACCCCTTTACATTTTTCACTCTTTGCTTCATTGCAGCCATTTGGTAAATTCAAAAAAGTTAATTTTTTTCTCATTAATGTACACTCTGCACCCCGTCTTGAAAAACAGAAATGTGGAAATTTTAGCATATTTATTAAAAAAGAAAAAACGAAATATCACATGGTCATAAGTATTCTGACCCTTTGCTCAGACACTCATATTTAAGTCACATGCTGTCCATTTCCTTGCGATCCTCCTTGAGATGGTTCTACTCCTTCATTGGAGTCCAGCTGTGTTTAATTTAACAGATAGGACTTGATTTGGAAAGCCACACACCTGTCTATATAAGACCTCACAGCTCACAGTGCATGTCAGACCAAATGAGAATCATGAGGTCAAAGGAACTGGCCAAGGAGCTCAGAGACACAATTGTGGCAAGGCACAGATCTGGCCAAGGTTACAAAAGAATTTCTGCAGTACTCAAGGTTCCAAAGAGCACAATAGCCTCTGTAGTCCTTAAATCGAAGAAGTTTGGGACAACCAGAAGTCTTCCTAGACCTGACCATCCAGCCAAACTGAGCAATTATGGGAGAAGAACCTTGGTGAGAGAGGTAAAGAAGAACCCCAAGATCACTGTGCCTGAGCTCCAGAGATGCAGTAGGGAGTTGGGAGAAAGTTCCACAAAGTCAATTATCACTGCAGCCCTCCACCAGTCAGACCTTTATGGCAGAATGGCCAGACGGAAGCCTCTCCTTAGTGCAAGACACATAAAAACTTACATACAGTTTGCTATAAAACACATGAAAGACTCCTAGATTATGAGAAATAAGATTCTCTGGTCTGCTGAGACAAAGATAGACCTTTTTGGTGATAATTCTAAGCGGCATGTGTGGAGAAAACCAGGCACTGCTCATCATCTGCCCAATACAATCCCAACAGTGAAATATGGTGGTGGCAGCATCATGCTATGGGGGTGTTTTCAGCTGCAGGGACAGGATGACTGGTTGCCATGGAAGGAAAAAAGAATGCGGCCAAGTACAGAGATATCCTGGATGAAAACCTCTTCCAGAGTGCTCTGGTCCTCAGACTTGGCTGAATGTTCGCTTTCCAACAAGACAATAACCCTAAGCACACAGCTAAAATAACAAAGGACTGGCTTCAGAACAACTCTGTGACCATTCTTGACTGGCCCAGCCAGAGCCCTGACCTAAACCCAATTGAGCATCTCTGGAGGGTCCTGAAAATGGCTGTCCACCAACATTCACCATCCAACCTGACGGAACTGGAGAGGATCTGCAAGGAAGAATGGCAGAGGATCCCAAAATCCAGGAGTGATAAACTTGTTGCATCATTCCCAAGAAGACTCGTGGCCATACTAGCTCAAAAGGTGCTTCTACTCAATACTGAGCAAAGGGTCTGAATACTTATGACCATGTGACATTTCAGTTGTTCTTTTTTTAATAATTTTTTGCAAAAAATTCTACTTTTCTGTTTTTTTCAGTCAAGATGGGGTACAGAGTGTACATTAATGAGAAAACTTTTTTGAATTAACCAAATTTACTAAAGGGGTCTGAATACTTCCCGTACCCACTGTATGTACCTCTGCACATATCTGGATATATGTTATTGGAACTAGGTTCAAGATATCCCTGTACTATTGTCAGCATTTGTCACTTTTTAGCATTGCACTTTACCCCTATATACAGCTCTGGCAAAAAATTTAAGGGAACCTGTCACCTGAATTTGGCGGGAGCGGTTTTCGGTCATATGGGTGGAGTTTTCAGGTGTTTAATTCACCCTTTCCTTACCCGCTGGCTGCATGCTGGCCGCAATATTGGATTGAAGTTCATTCTCTGTCCTCCGTAGTACACGCCTGCGCAAGGCAATCTTGCAGCCAGCGGGTAAGGAAAGGGTGAATCAAACACCTGAAAACTCCGCCCATATGACCGAAAACCGGTCCCGCCAAATTCAGGTGACAGCTTCCCTTTAAGAGATCACTGCAAAATTTTCAGTTTGTCTGATTTTTCTCTTTATAGGTATATTTTTGAGTAAAATGTAAATTGTTCTTTTATTCTATAAACTACTGACAACATGTCTCCGAAGTTCCAAGCAATAAGTTTTGTATTTATTTTCTGAAAATGAGAAATCGTCAAAATAGCAAAAAAATGCAATGCTTGCAGACCTCAAATAATGCAGAAAAAAAACAAGTTCATAATCATTTAGAAACAACAATACTAATGTTTTAACTCAGAAATCAATATTTTGTGGAATATCCATGATTTTTAATCACAGTTTTCATGTGTCTTGGCATGTATTCCACCAGTCTTTCACACTGCTTTTGGTTGACCGTATGCCACTCCTGGTACAAAAATTTAAGCAGTTCTTCTTTGTTTCCTGGCTTGTGACTATCCATCATCCTCTTGATTACATTCCAGAGGTTTTCACTGGGGTTCAGGTTTGGAGATTGGGCTTGCCATGACAGGGATATGATGCGGTGGTCCTTCATCCACACCTTGATTGACCTAGCTGTGTGACATGGCACATTGCCCTGCTGGAAAAACCAGTCATCAGAGTTGGGGAACATTGCCTGAGCAGAAGGAATCAACTGTTTTTCCAGGATAACCTTGTATGTGGCTTGATCCATACATCCTTCAGAAAGAACAACCTGCCCAATTCCAGCCTTGTTGAAGCATCTCCAGATCATCACCGATCCTCCACCAAATTTCACAGTGGGTGCAAGACACTGTGGCTTGTATATATTAGGTTTCGAGTTTCCCCACTGCACAGGGGGAATCTCGAACCACCTCTGCTGCAGTCTCTCATTCTGCTCCAGCCGCAGTGGAGGCTGCTCATCAGAAACGTCGGTCCCAGCGCCTGGCTCGGACAGATACTGCGCATTTGGTTACTGCTGACCTTCCAGGTTCAGCCATTATAACCAGTACTGTTCAGCGGCGAGCAGGCGCTCCTGGGACTAAGTCAAGCTTTTCTCCTTCTGAGCATGCCCAAGGGAAGACCTCTCATTGGAGGTCGGGGGTCACATGCTCAGATCCTGTAGCAGCTCCTATTGGTCCAGTAGGAAGGTCCTGGAAAGCTACAGCTATAAAAGATTTGCATGGCCTCACGGCCATACGCTAGTATACACCTGTTATCGTGTGTGTGTGGTTGTATGCCTGTTCTGGTGATTGCTCCTTAATCATTCTCATTCCTAGTGATGTTGAATGCTCATGAATGTTGGAGTTAATTAGCACCTGACAGGGCAAATCTATACAGAGCACGATCATAAGAGCACGATATGTACTTCCTCTAACCAGCAGTGACCGCCAGTGCGGTGCAGTGCGCACTCTGTGCGGCTATCTTCTCTTACTCCTGACAATCGGTCAGTGTATGGTGGGAACTCCCGCTTGATCTCTGCATCTGACTCAGGGCATCCTCAGGCGCCGGCTTAAAAGCCACTGAGGGTCAGAGTGGGATCAAGCAACAGCATAGTGGGGGTGAATTGCAGGGATCCCACTAGTATTCATTTGCTGCTCCCTGTGACAGCTAAAAACCAACAAAAAATGGAGTTCCATACAATGTGGTAAAATCAATTGAAAATTACTTTATTACACATAATAAAAAAGTACCAAAATTTATCACAAAGAAAAATGAGAAATGGGAAAACCTACGCGAAACGTGCGTTAGGGAGTAGACCGGGGTCCTAGGAACTTAGCTACTTTCATCATGGGTAAGCAACTTTGAAAATAAGGACACTTTGTGTGGTTCTTTCCATTTTCCCTCTCTGGGTGGCACTCTGCTATTATGGAAATCCACCATTAACTGTATAGTTCTATTGTATGGTGATTTATACCATAGGATTACATGAAAACCAAGTCCGTGATTTATATATAGGGCTAACACAATACTTAACTGCACAAATGATTGGTGCTGTTTATTAATACCATGATGGTATTTATTATGAATATATTTTCCTATGCCTTGGACCTATGTGCTCTTTACTAGGGTCTTTCTTCCTTGTTTAGGTTCTGTATTCACATTTCTTTGTGATAAATTTTGGTACTTTTTTATTATGTGTAATAAAGTACGGTAATTTTCAATTGATGAAGAGGGACGTTTCCCTCGAAATGCGTCGGGATTGGCCCCTACACACGTCCGTCTTACACGGACAGGTGACATCACCATCCAACCACGCCCCCCGCTCACCTCGCTACGCCGGCAGCGGCGCCATCGGCCGAGGCTACCGCTGAGCTGCGGCGGCGGGTCCACATGGGGGATTGGTATCTTGGGGAGGACGCTCCCATTACTAAAGACTACTGGACAGCGGGGGAAGAAACAGCTACGCAAGTGGATACTCCTCATATAGGACTACACATGAACTCGTAAGTGCCTGTCAGCGCGGCAACCTTGTTTTGACTTAATTTTCAATTGATTTTACCACATTGTATGGAACTCCATTTTTTGGTTGGTTTCTAATTGCATTGGGAGTATACATCACTATCCTGTTATTTACATGGGTAAAACTAGATATTTACTAGGATTTAGAATTTTGTTACATGGGACCCATGCCATTTCTGGGAGTTTGTTTATATCCCTGTGACAGCTAGCAGGGCACAGCGTTTCCTTGATTCCCTGCGACTCTGTGAAGCAACAGAGTTCGCTCCTGTACAGACCGGATGACGGAACCCGTGTCTATTCTGGTGTAGTACCGCCATATAGTGCCGCCATTAACTAGCAGCAGGTTCCACTCCTGCACGGTGCACCCCGGGCTGCGAACGCACCCTAACAATCGTTATATTTACTCGGTGCATTCCGCCAGCCCTAATAGTATACTAGCGCCAAGGTCTGGCTAGTAATGGCGGACGATCAGCGTCTACAATGGTACAGCCAGCAGCTGGAGGGTAGGTTGGCGGCTCTTGAGCGCACAACCTCGACTGTGGATGTCACCGCAGTCGCTGTTCAGGTTGCTAGTATAGCTGCAGCCAGTTTGTCCACTGCCACCCCTGCTCCGACATTATCCCATCTCCCGTTACCAGACAATTTACTGGTGACAGTAAGCTGTGTCAGGGATTCGTGAGCCAGTGTGCCATACATCTAGAGCTCCTGGCTGCACGTTTTCCCACGGAATGGGCTAGAGTGGGATTTATTATTTTCCTTCTGTCGGGCAGGGCGTTGGAGTGGGCAACGCCGCTGTGGGAGCATGAAGATCATGTGGTGCAGAGTGCTCCTTACTTCCTGGGACTCTCTGAAACAGGTCTTTATGGGACCACGTATCACCCATGATTTGGCGCTCCAACTGCTGGCATTGACACAGAGCTCGTCCATGGTCAGTCAATTCGCCGTCCACTTTTGAACTTTGGCATCTGAGCTGGAGTGGCTG
The DNA here is from genome assembly GCF_032444005.1 of Ranitomeya imitator. Taxonomy (NCBI): domain Eukaryota; kingdom Metazoa; phylum Chordata; class Amphibia; order Anura; family Dendrobatidae; genus Ranitomeya; species Ranitomeya imitator. The sequence continues at coordinate 49,187,102 of NC_091284.1, read as the reverse complement.
GATAAAGTCCTTATCCCGGTGTTCTGGAAGGGACTGGCTGACCATGGTAAGGATGCCTTGGCCACCAGGGAGATTCCCACGACACTGGAAGAGCTTATAACTATATCCACCTGCATGGACCTTCATTTTAATGAAGGAAGGTTGGAGCGAACTCAGTGTAAGCAGAGGTTCCAGTTGGCTCCTACCTTCGCCAGGCCTCTGGAATCTCCTGTTCTGGAGTCCGAGCCCCATGAGGCCTTGGAGGTTTCTCGAGCGGGACCTAAGTCCAGGACCGCTCGAATACCCATGGTCTGTAATGTCTGCCAGCAGTTAGGACATTATGCCAAGAAACGACCACGTTTAGTAACCGTAGGAGGAGGTTCGTAGACACAGCGGCATTTTCCTCCAAACTGTCCTTTAAAGGGACAATCACTTTAGGCTCATCCATCTTACAGTCGAGCTTTGTGTGGATTCTGGGGCGGAGGGGAATTTTATGTCCTCTGCCTTCACCCAATGCCACGCAATACCCCTGGTGATGCTCGCCAAGCTGGTGACTGTACGAGTGGTGAATGGGTCAACACTGCCCTCACAAATAACACACCAGACCATCCCAATTATGTTATCTATGTCTCCATCCCATCAGGAGATAATTTCCCTTCTTGTCATTCCCGAGGGAATAGACAAGATCCTGCTAGGGATACCCTGGCTATGTCACCACTCCCCTAATATAGAGTGGTACTCAGGGAGAATTTTGGGATGGAGTGAATCTTATGAGGGCAGATGTCTGAGGGAGTGCGTTCAGGTTGCCACTACAGAGGTGCCCGCAGATCTTTCTTCTCTCCCCAAGCACTATTTGTCCTATGCAGACGTCTTCTCCAAGAGGGCTATGGAGACCCTTCAGCCTCACCGCCCCTATGACTGTCCTATTGATCTCTTGCCTGGGGCAGAGCCTCCACGGGGTCGGGTCTACCCCCTGTCTCTCCCGGAGACGGAGGCAATGACTTATTACATCCAGGAGAATTTGGCAAGAGGGTTCATTAGGAAGTCAGTGTTACCTGCATGGGCGGGGTTCTTATTTTTGCAGAAGAAGAACGGAGAACTACATCCATGCATAGACTAGAGGGGTCTTAACGCCATCACCATTAAGAATAAGTACCCTTTGCCCCTGATTCCTGAGCTCTTTGATAGGCTACGGGGAGCAAGGACATTTACTAAACTAGATCTGCAGGGTGCTTACAACCTGATTCGCATCTGTGAGGGGGATGAATGGAAGACGGCTTTTAACATTAGGGATGGGCACTATGAATACCTGGTGATGCCTTTCGGGCTCTGTAATGCCCCAGCCGTTTTCCAAGACTTTGTGAATGATATCTTCCGGGATATGCTCTCTTCCTCGGTGGTAGTCTATCGGGATGATATTCTCATCTACTCTCCAGATATAGACTCCCACCGGAGAGATGTTTGCAAGGTCTCCGACCTCCTACGGGCTAACTCCCTCTATGCCAAGTTGGAGAAGTGTGTGTTTGAGTAGGAGTCCTTGCCTTTCCTTGGCTATATCATCTCTGCCCAGGGATTGGCTATGGCCAAGCTACAGGCTGTGATGGACTGGCAGGAACCCCATTCTCTCAAAGCGGTGAAGCGCTTTATGGGGTCCATTAACTATTACCACCAGTTAATTCCTCACTTCTCAACTCTGGTAGCTCCCTTGGTAGCCCTCACCAAGAAGGAAGCAAATCCCAAATTGTGGTCGGAGGAGGTCTCCAATACCTTACTCTCTTTTAAGTCTCATTTTGCTAGCGCTCCCATCCATCATCGCCCCGATGTAGATAGACCATTTATAATGGAGGTGGATGCCTCATCCGTTGATGCTGGAGCAGTCCTATTCCAAAAGGATGCTCAAGGTCTCCTGTACAGACCGGGTGACGGAACCCATGTCTATTCTGGTGTAGTACCGCCATATAGTGCCGCCATTAAATAGCAGCAGATTCCACTCCTGTACGGTGGACCCAGGGCTGCGAACGCACCTTTACTATCGTTATATTTACTCAGTGCGTTCAACAGCCCTAAAAGTATGTCTCTCCAGATCTCTATCTAACCATTAGACGACGAGGTGTTGATCTGGGGATGCTTCAGCATAACTTTCTGTTCCAGCATAGTTTTCAATTATGCAGTTGAAAAAAATCACTATCCACTATATCCACTAAAGGGTCCCACTCCTGACAGGGACCATCACAATATCCAGTGTTGAAGGGGGGAAGGAAATGGGAGACGGAAAGAACCCATGATCAAGGGAGAAAGGCCGTGGTAAACGAGGAGAGAAGGTTTAGTGCAGGAAGAGGCAGAGAGTTCCTGCAGGAGAGAGCAGGGAACTGCTGCGCGCTGCGGAGAGTGTTAGACCGCCCGGTAGTTAAAGAGAACAAGGACAGCGTACACTGAGCGGGAGATTGTGGTAAAGGACTCCTGACCGCAGAGCACGTTGAAAGGGAGGGTGTTGTGCAGAACTCCGGATTGCAGAATGTGCCAAGCGGGAGAGTGTGGTGCAAAGGACTACTGGCTGCAAAGCAGTATGATGGAATAGGGGCTCAATGGGTCAGACCGGTGACCACCCGTTGCCGCCAGAAGAGTGCACACAGATCCGTTGGGTGGGGAACACTGAAGGGCTCAGTCCAACCAGCGGCTGTCTCTCAACTTCCATTTCTGGAGGAGTGAACGGCAACAGATTCATGATAAGTGAAGCAGTTAAATGCTGCAGCTCTGAGTTATACTGTTCTTCGTGTTATTTAGCTTAAAAATCTGTTTAACCCCTGGATGGCTCCCTGTTAGGAGAACCCCTATTGTGTTAATTAAACAGCACGCTTGTTAACCCTTGCTCTGTGCCTCTGTGTTCCTGCATCTTTTCAACTGCTTTACACCTGCAAATGGATCCGAGCACTGACTGCAATGAATGGTCTTGCCGTGTGTCTCTCGACCTGAGTGTGACATCTTCATGTTATTATGACTGAGCCTTAATGCTCACACCGGGATGAACAAACTAGGGGAGATGTTAAACCTGCACATTACACTTTCGTATACAGACTAACCAAATTCTCTAACCTGATTCTGATTTGTCCCTGCCTGACCGCGGAGGTTGGCATCCTAAAATTACACAATGGGGCCCCCACTCAACATTGTATTGGAGGATTGAGTGTTTTAACTGCACCTGCAACTCTACCCTTTGTAACCCAAAACCACAACAACAGAACATGGTGCACACAGTCAGAGGGTGAGACACAGGGCTAATGAGGTGTTCACACAGTCATAAATGAAAGACTGAAGGAAAAGAAAGGAATCCAAAAAGACCTTTGGTATACGTGAAAACCCCCAGACCCTCAATGCAATAAGATGGGAAAATTGCTGAGAGGGGGAAAACACACCAAACCGCAATAGGAGCAATAGAGAAAACGTCTGTGGACCTTTTAAGAAACAAAATAAAATGCAAACTGACTCATAACCAACGTGTCAGAGCAGAGGTGTGTCACAATTGGAGGTCAGATATGTTCCAAACCATAGGAGTTACCATTTCAGATTTCTGGAAAAAAAGGGATGGAATGTGGCCAAGGGAATATATTACTAATCCACCTGGAATTTCATGTGTGAGCTTCTTTTTTATTGACTCCAGTTTGGGACTAATTAGTTGCTGATTTTTGCTAATCTTGAAAAAATAAATTAAAACAAAAAAAGACGAATATGAGTCTGATCGTGGGAGGTCACAATCAACATCACTGAATGAAAATACTTAGATCCCCCTGGTAACTTCTAATAAACAAGGGTTAATGTGAAACTATCATCAGAAAACTATTATTGACCTGTTGCTTAAATCAGGTTCTTGTGTTAAATTAAATTTGTTTTTAGATTTTGCCAATGTTTTCTTTTTTCAAGATCTGTGGCTTTTTTTTAGACGTTTGTAGTTTCAGGAAACAACACATGTACATAGCCTTAATAAACAGATGATAATCCTTTCTTTTGTACTGAAGCATCGAATGAGCATGTGCAAAGGTCATGGTGGAGGGAGGGGAGCGGGATCAGCTGCGGCATCCCTTATTGTGAATGGAGGATCAGTGGTGTACAGAGGTTTTATCTGTCAATGCAATCCTGCTGCCTATGATGATAAAAAAAAACTGCTAAAAACTATTTTTAACAGGACAGGAAGTGTTAGTATAAAAGGATAATCTTAGTGAGGATGATTCCTCATTTGCGAGAGGAGAGTTGGTACTGAACATATCATTTGATATCTATGTGACAATGTTATTTTTGTAACTTTCAGAGGCTATTTTGGTTATTTTTTTCCATTTCAACTTTTTTTTCTTGGAAAAGTGCAGGTCAAGAAAAAATGCATGCTGAATGCATTGGACTGAATTTCCATTATTCAGGCATTCCATACCACCAGTACAGTGTGACTATATTTTGTAAACCCTTTATCCAGTCATATGAGTCCACAACACTTTTGTCCCCCTTTTACTCCAAACAATTGGCTAAGGGTATGTTCACACTGACCATATTCATCAAGCAGCTTTCTCCAGTTTTCAGGAGAAAAAACTGATTGAAATGTTAGAATCCTTTTGCACAACTCGTAATTGTAGAAACATATTGCAAGTTTTGGCATTTTTACACCAGTTTCGGACAAGTTTTCCAACTTTTTCAAAACTGGGCAGAGCTTACCCGAGAAGAGGCATCACCAGGATGATTGACAAATTCATCATCATTTATGTAAAAAAAGTATTGTAAATTATGATAGAAATGTAGACCATTCTTGGAAGTTGCGGAACATGGCATCTTAATGATTTTGATGCATTTTTCTCCAGTGCTCTCTTCCTTAAGACTCATGACAAAATGCCCGTCATGATAAATCGAAGCCTGAGTTTTTTATGTACATTGATAACCATATTAGGTTCTAAATCCACATAAAAAAAGCATTGGAAATTGTTTTCTGATGCAGATTTTGAAGCATATCAAAATTACTTTAGGAAAAATATGTGTGATCATAAGGAATCCTTCACACATCAATTTTTTTCATACGTCTACTATCCATGTTTTTCACAGATAGCACTCGCACCTATGATAGTCTACCGGGTAGTTCACGTGTCCGATTCTTTCCTCGAACAAAGTGGTCAGCACAAAAGTGAGAAGACTTGTCCTGTATGGATCCGAAAAAAAATCAGCATTTGAATGTCATTTGTGTACTGTTCAATTTTCACTGACTATTTGACACATGAAGCTTAAAGGGAACCTGTCACCCCGAAAATCGCGGGTGAGGTAAGCCCACCGGCATCAGGGGCTTATCTACAGCATTCTGTAATGCTGTAGATAAGCCCCCGATGTTACCTGAAAGAGGAGAAAAAGACGTTAGATTATACTCACGCAGGGGTGGTCCCGCTGCTGGTCAGGTCAGATGGGTGTCTCTGGTCCGCTGCGGCGCCTCCCATCTTCATTCCAAGACGTCCTCCATTCCAAGGCGCCGGAAAGGTCAAAGAGGCCCGGCGCCTGCGCACTGCAGTACTTTGCTCTGACCTCAACAGGGCAAACTAAGTACGCAAGCGCCGGAGCCGTGGCTGAAGATCAGAAGAGGACGTCATGGAATGAAGATAGGAGGCGCCGCAGCAGACCAGAGACACCCATCCGACTGGACCAGCAGCGGGACCGCCCCTGGGTGAATATAATCTAACGTCTTTTTCTCCTCTTTCAGGTAACATCGGGGGCTTATCTACAACATTACAGAATGCTGTAGATAAGCCCCTGATGCCGGTGGGCTTACCTCACCCACGACTTCCCTTTAAGAAGCCTCCATCATGTTTTTCTTTTATTCTGAAACAACTTATGAAACTTTTACAAAATTCTGATGGCAAAAACTGCCACTGACCAATCTCTGATGGCACTGTGATCAAAACCACTGGCAAAACTCAGGCAGTTTTTTGCGTACGAGGAAAATCACAGATGTGTAAAAGAGCCCTAAGGTATCTGCATGCAACATTTTTGCCAAGTGAAACCGCAAAAAGTGTTACTTAAGTGCTTCAAAAAAATGAACATTTGCATTTAACAATCACTTGCTGTTCATATGTTTAGCATCTTTAAAAGGCTTGTCCACTGCTCAGGCAACCCCTTCTGAATCCCTATGTTTCTCCCTTGTAAACTAATAACACTTCAGATGTTGATGCATTTCCAGTGGAGTCGGCACTGGCTCTACTGAGAATCATGTGACATTGTTATGTTGTGTGAACCCTGCAGCCAATCAACTGCTGCTCTTTCATTTCTTCAGAATATGTGTGATTCTTCCAAAGGTGAGGAGAGTGAACCCAATGTTGATTGACCACATGATCATGTGACACAACGTCAACTGATTCCCTCGAGAGCCAGCGCCGACAATGATGGAACTGTGCCGGCATCGGAGGTGAGAAAAAAATGTTATTAATTTACAAGGAGTAAACATAGAGATTGAGTATGGGTTGTCCAAGTAGTGAACAACCACTTAATCCATTTTGAGCTCCAAAAATGGTAAGTAGTTAAAAAAAAGTAAATCGTCCACTCTTTAGGCATATTGTGCTCTAAAGATGCTCTATGATTAGTGTTGAGCATTCCGATACCGCAAGTATCGGGTATCGGCCGATATTTGCTGTATCCGGATTCCGATACCGAGTTCCGATATTTTTGTGATATCGGGAATCAGTATCGGGATTAAGATTCATGTGTAAAATAAAGAATAAAAATAAAAAATATTGATATACTCACCCTCGGACGTGCCCTGGTTGTCACCGCTGCAACCGCCATGCTTCCGTTCCTAAGAATGAGCGCGTTAAGGACTTTTGATGACCGCTCAGCGACCAATCACAAGCCGTGACGTCATCGAAGGTCCTTAACGCGCTCATTCTTAGAAAGGGAAGCATGGCGGTTGCAGCGGTGACAACCAGGGCGCGTCCGAGGGTAAGTATATCAATATGTTTTATTTTTATTCTTTATTTTACACATGAATATGGATCCCAGGGCCTGAAGGAGAGTTTCCTCTCCTTCAGACCCTGGGAACCATAGAAGATACCTTCCGATATTTGTGTCCCATTGACTTGTATTGGTATCGGATATCGGTATCGGCGATATCCGATATTTTTCGGATATCGGCCAATACCATCCGATACCGATACTTTCAAATATCAGACGGTATTGCTCAACACTATCTATGATTTATAAAGAAGTCAATAGGAAGGCTCAAAAAATCCCAGAAGATGCCCTGGTGTCTCTTTGAGCATTTTGGCAATGTTCTTCCTTTAAAAACCGCAAGTGTTTTTTTTTTTCAGCATTGAATGATATTGAATAAAAAAAAAAATCTGAAAAATGCCAAAAAAACAACTCCCCAAATTGTCCTTTGCATGATATCTATGTGCTCAAAAGTATTACATATGGTAATTCCATAATACTCTGAGATGTCTAAAAATTGAAAATTCCAGGAATGACAGGAATATAAAGAAATGCAATGTGAAGGATAGAGCTGCAATGTAATACAGAAGTAAATACACTCAGAGGGGGCAGGCATTAGCTGGGAACAATCGAGTGTAATGAGCTGTCTTTCTTCATAGGCTCTTGATTTCCTCACCATGGGACCTCCTAGCATGGGGTAATGAGAATGAAGCTCTGTTTAATGAGTAATTTTCTTGTTGTGAGATTTGCACTTGATGTTCTTCACGCTGAGAAGTTACCCTATACCCTTCGTAACCTTATGATTCATCTTAACGAAAAGCAAAAATCTCATCTAAACTATAGATGACCCATTAGCAGAGAAAGTATGCGTATAAAACATCGCTCAGAAAAAAGATGTATACTGCAGATATAATTTGTTCCTTCCAAAATGAAAAGAGGTAAAGCAACCAAGAAATATTTATTTAGTCTATCAAAGTCAAACTCGTATGAGTACTCAAGGATTTAAAGGGAACCCGTCAGCACCTTTTAACATATGGAACTAAGGATGTTGCTGTATAGATTCTTGTCCCCCTTCAAAAATTATACCTTTTTGGTAGAGTTCTGATGTTGCTGTTATGAGAAATATTGAGTAGAAGCCATATGCAACTAAGGCTGGAAGTGCACAGGGGGCGTGTCAGTGCACTTGAAAGGCATCATCCAAAAGCATTGACAAGGCCCCATTAGACTTCCAGCTTGATTTGCATACGTCTTCTACACTAAAGTTCTCATGACCGGCACATCGGATTTTTTTGCAATGTTTCATTGTGGGACAGGCTGCACCATTACTTCGATGTTTAAAAATCTTATGACGGTTGCACTTTAAAAAGGCATTCATGCAATTTTAATTATCACCCATAACATTAAAATAGTCAGTTTAATATTGCGTAGGTCTTCATCTTGCTGGAAAACAAGCTCCGGTTAATCAAGATAGAAAATAAACATTGTGTTTGTTTTAATGGGTCCAGAAAGGCTAGCGTTAACTCCCAATGCACAACAATAAGCCAAAACTGTTAATCTGTTATCTACTTATACTTATGTTCAACTGGTTAATGAGATCACCATGGTGCAGACAAACCTGGTCCCATTTGAGCCACCGCAATAATCAGCACCGCCAGATATTTCCCCAGTGGAAGGATCATGAAGTAGTGTATATCAAGGAGTCCTTCGGATGAATGGCCATCCATGTAATATATGGGCCGCTCCAGTCCACATGGCTTCTCTTTAGAGGCTTTTCTCATGGCTGATTATGGGTGTCCTAATAGCAGACCCTTCTCTAATGTTTTTGACCTATTACAAAATATGGTCAGGCTTCTCCTCATTAGACAATTGAATCAAATAAAAGGCACCTTAGTCATGAAATACATCAACAATATTTTTTTTTGTCTTTTAGCAAGTTTCTTCTAATTGAGTATATTTGAGTATAAATAATGTTGTACCCATAGGTTATTCCATTTTGTCTATGGTGTAAAAGAGATTGTCCAGTGAAAGCAAGTTATCACTAGTGATGAGCAAGTATATTCGTTACTCCAGATTTCATGAGCAAGCTCAGGTGGTCTCAGAGTATTTCGGGGTACTCGGAGATTTAATTTATGATGATGATTTGCAGCTGCTAGACATTCACACATGTATTCAAGCTGTCTAGCAGCCGCAAATCATAATCATAAACAAATTCTCCGAGTACCCCAAAATACTCGGAGACCACCCGAGCATGCTCGGGAAATCTCGAGTAACGAGTACACTCGCTTTTAGCCTTCTTACAAAATGGATTGGCAGGTAGGATGACAGACCACTTATGTATGGAGCTGGCGCAAAAGCTCATCACAGCACTTTGCAGCCCTATAGTGAATAAATGGAGTGGGCATGCGCACTGTCTCTCCATTCTAATCATTAAGCTATCACTATAAATGAGCAGATTTTTTTTTAAATTGAAGTACACCGACTTTGACAAATTTTCTCCAAAAATTTGATTTGCGAGAATCTGACCATAAGTGTTTACACTATATGGGAGAGAGGAGCCTACTAACCATAAGAGCTTACACTCTACAGGGGAGAGAGAGAATCCCACTGACAATAAGAACTTACACTCTACAGGAGAGAGAGAGAGGACCCTGCTGACCATAAGAGCTTACACTCTACAGGGGAGAGAGAGAATCCCACTGACAATAAGAACTTACACTCTACAGGAGAGAGAGGACCCCGCTGACCATAAGAGCTTACACTCTACAGGAGAGAGAGAGGACCCCGCTGACCATAAGAGCTTACACTCTACAGGAGAGAGAGAGAGGACCCCACTGACCATAAGAGCTTACACTCTACAGGGGAGAGAGAGAACCCCACTGACAATAAGAGCTTACACTCTACAGGGGAGAGAGAGGACCCCACTGACCATAAGAGCTTACACTCTACAGGAGAGAGAGGTCCCCACTGACCATAAGAGCTTACCCTCTACAGGAGAGAGAGAGGACCCCACTGACCATAAGAGCGTACACTCTACAGGAGAGAGAGAGGACCTCACTGACCATAAGAGCTTACACTCTACAGGAGAGAGAGGTCCCCACTGACCATAAGAGCTTACACTCTACAGGAGAGAGAGAGGACCCCGCTGACCATAAGAGCTTACAATCTGCAGGGGAGAGAGAGAACCCTGCTGACCATAAGAGCTTACACTCTACAGGAGAGAGAGAGGACCCCACTGACCATAAGAGCTTACACTCTACAGGAGAGAGAGAGGACCCCACTGACCATAAGAGCTTACACTCTACAGGAGAGAGAGAGGACCCCGCTGACTATAAGAGCTTACACTCTACAGGAGAGAGAGAGGACCCCACTGACCATAAGAGCTTACACTCTACAGGAGAGAGAGAGGACCCCACTGACCATAAGAGCTTACAATCTACAGGGGAGAGAGAGAACCCTGCTGACCATAAGAGCTTACACTCTACAGGAGAGAGAGAGAGAGGACCCCACTGACCATAAGAGCTTACACTCTACAGGAGAGAGAGGACCCCACTGACCATAAGAGCTTACACTCTACAGGAGAGAGAGAGGACCCCGCTGACCATAAGAGCTTACAATCTACAGGGGAGAGAGAGAACCCTGCTGACCATAAGAGCTTACACTCTACAGGAGAGAGAGAGGACCCCGCTGACCATAAGAGCTTACACTCTACAGGAAGGAGAGAGGACCTTGCTGACCATGAGAGCTTACATTCTACAGGAGAGAGCAGAGACTGGCTAGCAAATTTTAGCCTGGGGGGCAAGCACAATGCAGTGGCCTACTGTGACGTGGGCCGTGGCCCATCTTAAGGCTTGGGTCTCCTGTTGTAGCCCCCCGACGTAACCTGAAAGATAAGAAAAAAAAATTAGATGATACTCACCCAGGGGCGGTCCAGTGCGGTCCGGTCCAATGGGCGTTGCAGGTCCAGGTCCGGCGCCTCCCATCTTCATGCGATGACGTCCTCTTCCTTGCTTCTGTTTACCCCTTGAAAAAGGCATTTGCCGAAACGCGCGTCGGGGGGGACGGGGGTGGCACGCCTACTCATCTCATTTTTCCTATCTACACGGTTGACCGGTATGTATATGTTCACTTCGGCTGTTCTTACTGCTATATATGTGCTGGGAGTTTGTGCCCTTGATTACTGATGTATGAACTGACCGACATTTACTTGCATTTGCTTAAATGTTACATTTATTATACAGGGTCACTCCATATAATATGCTATGTGATGTAGTGCTGCCTTCCCCTGTCCCATGTTTGTGCGTGCTGTGGGTGGCACGGTGATCGTCTTTTACTGTTACTTTAATGCCTGTTATTTATCTTAATAAAGTTTTCTATATTCTCTATATATTGGACTTTTTGACTGTGGTTCTTTTAGTGGGTTATTAGCATTTCATGCAGTTGTGTCCTATATGGTCCTAATTTAGTCCCATTATATTTTTTTTGCAATATGTTTGAAATAACATTCTGATGGTTATTATGTGGGGGACTGTTATGTACTCCACTATACTAGTTTTGCTGTTGCAGCTCCTGCGCAGGCATACTGATTTGCCCTGTTGAGTGCAGCGTAAAGTACTGCAGTGAATCACTGACACTGTTTATAGGACACACTGACACTTTTATGGGGACATCCTGTTTATGTGTACCCTATGGCACTGCTTATGGGTACTGACACTGTTTATTGGGGCACTCTGGTAGTGTCTGACACTGTCTATGGGGACAATATGACATTGCTTGGGGACAATATGACACTGTTTATGGGGGCACTCTGGTACTTTTATAGAGAGACCTTGGCACTATTTTTTTTTGTGCACTCTCTGGAACTGTTTGTGTGCTTTCTGACATTGTTTATGGGGACAATTGACACTGTTTATGGGGCACTCTGGTACAGTTTCTGTGTGCTCTCTGGCACTGCTTATGGGTACTGACACTGTTTATTGGGGCACTCTGGTACTGTTTCTGTACTGTCTGGCACCGTCTATGGGGACAATATGACATTGTTTGGGGACAATATGATACTATATATGGGGTACTCTGGCACTTATGTGTATTCTCTAGGACTGCTTATGATTAAGGTCTGACACTGTTTACATGGACAACCTGACACTCCTTATGTGTACTGTCTGACACTGTTTAGTGGGTGCGCTCTGGTATTCTTATGTTTAGTCCCTGACTGCTTATGGGGGTTCACTGGTATTGTTATGTGTACTTCATGACTGCTTATTGTGGCGCTCTGGTATTATGTGTACTCCCTGACTGCTTATGGGGGTGCTCTGGTATTGTTATGTGTACTTCCTGACTGGTTATGGGGGTGCTCTGGTATTGTTATGTTTACTCCCTGACTGCTTATGGGGGTGCTCTGGTATTATGTGTACTCCCTGACTGCTTATTGTGGCGCTCTGGTATTATGTGTACTCCCTGACTGCTTATTGTGGCGCTCTGGTATTATGTGTACTCCCTGACTGCTTATGGGGGTGCTCTGGTATTGTTATGTTTACTCCCTGACTGCTTATGGGGGTGCTCTGGTATTATGTGTACTCCCTGACTGCTTATGGGGGTGCTCTGGTATTGTTATGTGTACTTCCTGACTGGTTATGGGGGCACTCTGGTATTGTTATGTGTACTCCCTGACTGCTTATGGTGGCGCTCTGGTATTATGTGTACTCCCTGACTACTTATGGGTGTGCTCTGGTATTGTTATGTGTACTTCCTGACTGCTTATGGGGGTGCTCTGGTATTGTTATGTGTACTTCCTGACTGCTTATGGGGGTGCTCTGGTATTGTTATGTTTACTCCTTGACTGCTTATGGGGGTGCTCTGGCATCATTTATGTGTACTCCCTGACTGCTTATGGGGGCACTCTGGTATCGTTTATGTGTACTCCCTGACTGCTTATGTGGGTGCTCTGGTATTGTTATGTGTACTCTCTGACTGCTTATGGGGCGCTCTGGTATTGTTATGTTTACTCCATGACTACTTATGGGGGCGCTCTGGCATCGTTTGTGTACTCCCTGACTGCTTTATGGGGGCACTCTGGTTTTGTTATGTTTACTCCCTGACTGCTTATGGGGGCGCTCTGGCATTTTTTATGTGTATTTCAGGACTGTTTATGGGGGCGCTCTGACAGTTGAAGCTTTCTCAGTGTCACCGGTAGTGTTGAGCATTCCGATGCCGCAAGTATCGGGTATCGGCCGATATTTGCGGTATCGGAATTCCGATCCCGAGTTCCGATATTTTTGCGATATCGGGAATCGGGATGAATATTTATGTGCAAAATAAAGAATAAAAAAAAAAATATGAATATACTCACCCTCGGACGCGCCCTGGTTGTAACCGGCATAACCGGCAGTCTCCGTTCCTAAGAATGAGCGAGTGAAGGACCTGCGATGACGTCGCAGCTTGTGATTGGTCGCGTGAGCGGTCACATGAGCGGTCATGTGACCAGTCACAAGCCACGACGTCATCGAAGGTCCTTCACCCGCTCATTCTTAGGAACGGAGGCTGCGGTTACACCGCTAAGGTCCAGGGTCCGCCGGAGGGGTGAGTATAGCCATATTTTTTATTTTTATTCTTTATTTTTTACATGAATATGGATCCCAGGGCCTGAAGGAGAGCTTCCTCTCCTTCAGACCCTGGGAACCATTCCAGGATACATTCCGATATTTGTGTCCCATTGACTTGTATTGGTATTGGGTATCGGTATCGGCCGATACAATCCGATACCGATACTTTCAAATATCGGAAGGTATCGCTCAACACTAGTCACCGGTGATTATACCATTATTACATGATATTATGTGATGACTGTAGCCACCTTGTGATGCCGCTTCCTGGCAGTGAGTACCCCTGAGCAGCAGGGTACTCTGCATAATGCATAACACACTGGGGAGCTGGGATTCACAAGCTGGGCGGTCGCACAGGCGCAGTCTGCAAGACTGCATCTGAGGTCAGACGGCCAGAGCTCACTGCGCCTGCCCCAGCCAGTACTAAACAGCGCAGGCGCCAGATTTCATTGGAACATAGCGTGGAAGGGGCGGCGCCCGGCGCCGAAGAAGATTTGAGTGACTGAAGTGTGGCGTTTTCAGCAGGGGGGTTAAGACCTGCCTCCCTGTCTAAAGACAGGTATTTTGGCGATATTATAAAACGCTTTATTTTGGCTTTAACTGCACCAATAACTAAAAGAGCCACCTTGTCAGAATGCAGCATTACTACTGCACAAGGTGGCTCTTTTAGTTTCTAATGGCTGGAGGGGGAGACAGAGTCCCTTTAATGTTCTGCCATGGTATGACTGTCTGAATTAAAGGGATAAATCACTCAAAGTTTGAAAATTGCTACTTTTTTAACATTTGTCAACTTTCTGATATTTTTTATAAATAAACACAAAACATATCAACCTAAATTTATCATTATCATAAAGTATAATGTGTTACGGAAAAAAATCTCAAAATCACTGGGATTTGTTGAAGCGTTCCAGAGTTATTACCACATAAAATGACACTGGTCAGATTTTTAAAATTTGTCTCTGTCACTAAGGGGTTAAGAAAGGATGCATAATAAGTCAAGCATTCACCCCCCCCCCCCCCAAGGAACCAGGCAGATCTTGAATAGACAGTACAGCTGCTGGAAGGGGGGCAGCCCTGTCTCTTGATAAAAAACTGGCCCAGGGGGCAAATGCCTCTCTGACACTCGGCCCAGTCCGCCCCTGGGAGAGAGAGAACATTATTGAAAATAAGAGTTTACACTCTGCAAGACAGAGGACACTGCTGACCATAAAAGCTTACACTCTACAGGGTACAGAGTTTATACTCTACAGGAGACAGAAACTTGCTTAGTGACTTTCCTAGATGGAAAATGACTCCACACAAACTGTGCTCCACTGTGAGCCTCTGATGTGTGATGGTTCCAGGACTGATCACCACTATCATAGCTGAAGGTCATGATGGAAAGCCCTTGCAGCAATGCAAAATTACATTAGCTCTTTGATGCCTCAGCAATGTGGGAAATTATTTTTATCCTTTTTTTGCAAACTACAAATCGAATCTCAAAATATTGGAATTTTCATGAAACTGCAAATTTCAGAAAATTTGATTTGAGCGCAATACTCTACGGATTGATTGGCTCATCCCTAGTTATCAGAAGACATCTTATTTTTTCCAGACAACCCCTTTAAGGGAAGACAACATAATTTTCTGAATATTGGAAATGTTCTTGGTTGGTTCCACAATTTTCTGGATTTTTCTTTCAGATATTCTTTTATTCAATTCCTTTTTTGCTACTTTTCTCTCCAAACTTGATGTTTTTTCTTATTTGTATTCCGTGTGTGTTCAGCTAAAAACTAGATTACTGTTAAACTTCTCAGCACACTTAAAGTAGCAAACAACATCTGTCTTAATGCAGTCTTAATTTCTTATCAGGGATTCTTGGCTTGTGGGTCACTCAAGGACTCTGAATTCTATCTTACCAGACATTTAATTGTTGCTCTCCAGATTTTCTCGCCTTTTTATCAATGTTTTTTTTTTGTCCTAATCTTTATAAAAGTAAACTATTGCTGAGAGAATGTTGCTGGAAATACTTACTGGATGCATTTTACTTTTTCTGTTATATACGGCACTTGGTCTACAGTATAATCCACTTTACATAAACACATAAAACTATGTATTATCATTTGCAGCCAAGTCCAAGTTTTGGCCTTACCCCTCTTTGGCCAAACTATTCAGTCGGTGCAGTGCGTTACACTTGAAGAGCTCTCCGAACATACGCAACTCTTTACAGCTTAAAGATGTTGTCCACTACTTTAACATTGATGGCCTATCCATAGGATAAGTCATTAATGTCTGATAGATGGGGGTTCAACACAAGGCATCCCTGCCGAGACAAATTTAACCCCTTCACCCCCGGAGCTTTTTCCGCTTTTTCATTTTCGTTTTTTGCTCTCCTCCTTCCCAGAGCCATAACTTTTTTATTTTTCCGTCAATATGGCCATGTGAGGGCTTATTTTTTTGCGGGACGAGATGTACTTTTGAACGATACCATTGGTTTTACCATGCCATGTAACAGAAAACGGGAAAAAAATTCCAAGTGTGATGAAATTGCAAAAAATGTGCAATCTCACACTTGTTTTTTTGTTTGGCTTTTTTGCTAGGTTCACAAAATGCTAAAACTAACCTGCCATTATGATTCTCCAGGTCATTACGAGTTCATAGACACCTAACATGTCTAGGTTATTTTTTATCTAAGTGGTGAAAAAAAATTCCAAAGTTTGCTTAAAAAAAAAAAAATTGCACGATTTTCCGATACCCGTAGCGTCTCCAATTTTTGTAATCTGGGGTCAGGTAAGGGCTTATTTTTTGTGTGCCGAGCTGGCGTTTTTAATGATACCATTTTGGTGTAGATAGGTTCTTTTGATCGCCCGTTATTGCATTTTAATGCAATGTCACGGCGACCAAAAACATGCAATTTTTTTTTTTTTTAATTTTTAATCACTTTTTTTTTAAATTTTGACATGCCTCAATAGCCTCCATAGGAGGCTAGAAGAATGCACAACTCGATCGCCTCTGCTACATAGAGGTGATGCACAGATCACCTCTATGTAGCAGAAATGCAGGGTTGCTGTGAACGCCGACCACAAGGTGGTGCTCAAAGCAATCAGCCATCAACAACCATAGTGGTCTCTGGTTGTGATGGCAATGCACTGCTGACCCCCGATGATGGGACGGGGGTCAGCAGTGCGAGTAGTTCCGGCCGCGCGGCCGGGAGCGCTAGTTAAATGCCGCTGTCAGCGCTTGACGGCGGCATTTAACTAGTTAATGGGCACGGGCGGATCGCGATTCTGCTCACGCTCATTGCGCGCACATGTCAGCTGTACAAAACAGCTGACATGTCGCGGCTTTGAGATGGGTTCACCGCCGGAGCCCACCTCAAAGCAGCGGATCTGCCTGCTGACGTACTATTCCGGCAGCTGGCAGAAAGGGGTTAAAGAGAACATAGAAAGCTTTTTTGACTTACATTTGTCTATAACCTCCCAGAGCTATTTGTTTTTGTGGTCAGCAGCCAATGCTTTTATTTTTTCAGACTTCAGTAACCTGTCTTGTACACTTTTTCCTTGTACAGAATATGTTATATCCAAATCAATTTTCAAGCATGCAGTAGCGAAAGCATCAGGTGTAGGAACACACTGTAATTCAACCTTATCTACTACGATTTCACGATTCCCCTTTACCAATTTAGTTTTAACATCTTCAATCACACGGAGAATCAAACGTGATGGTCGGAGATAATGGACCTTGAACAACATTTTTAGCAAATTCTTGCTTCACGTTTAATTTAAAACTCTTTGGCAATACAATTATTTTGAATGTGATAGTATTATAATATTGTATATTAGGTACCCTTGTGTTACTTTACAAGTTTTATTTTAATATGCATCTCAAAACCTTGATGCTATTGGGAAAAGTCGAAAATCTGAAAGCACCTCTATACCAATATAAAAAAAAAAATCAAAGTACTAATGAATTGACCTCAGTCTATTTAGGTCACGAGCCTGACCAAGTATGAATTATATTGTTGGGTAGTCAAGTAATGATTCACATCCTTATGGCAAAGTCTGGCTGAGGTCGTTGGCTCGAAAAAGCAACCTCAGAGTTAGCAATAGCCACTCCATATATCAGATCTATTTTTTACTGTTTGACCCCCATTCAGAAAACTAGTCTCACAATGGGCCCCCAAGGTTGTATCCACAGAGTAGCTACTCTTTGTAGGAGAGAGACAAGAATTGTTAAACTAAGCTTGGTCAGTAACTTGAAGGATTAAATCAGGGACAGCATTAGTCAGCATCAGCTAAACCACAGACAAAAAGGAAGTCAAGCAGTATACTGGGAGTTTAAGTAAGGCGCTGCACCATTGGTCAAAGAAGGGTGTTGATGACTACTGCCGAGCTGATGAACAGCACACACACATATGGAAGGGTGAATAGACACATGGACTCCAGGCATTAGTGCAGCTTACCAGAGGACAAGTTGAATCGAGGACTTGGACTACCTGAAATATCAGGAGTTGTCGGACCATTGGAGTGGAACCAGGGATAGCTGAAAACACAGCAATTACAAGTAATGGAGCAAACCAAATAAGGAACACTGGAGTCTCAATCCTACGACACAGGTGTGTATCTCAATGGGTTTTAAGTATTAGAGAGATGATGTAACTGAACCATGCTGAGTAACCTGAAAAATCCTATGTGGAGCACAACAGATGGCAGTAGACCAAGGTGAAGGAAGCAGAGCCCAGAATACCTGGGAGAGGTAGATAACAATAACCTATTTGTTTTTTGTTTCACTTATATTAAAAAAAAACTGCTATTTTTTTCATTTCACAAATTTTTAAAAAACAAAAACAATTATAAATATTGGTAATTTCATCCAGGACACTGGGGCTATACATTAAGTTCTTGCTTTGCTGTCTGTTCAGGAAGAGTTTACAACAGTTTTCCTGTCATCTGAGGCAGGATTGCAATGACACTATCACAATAGACAATGTGACAACTAATCCCCCTACTTTTATACTGACCTCTACACTCGCTCATTAGATGCTTCAAAGCAGAAGATAGGGTCAGAGTCTATTCATTAATATATAAGGTGGATTTCTTTAAACAGCAGGAAGTTGGAGTCTAGAAAAAACTCCAGTGTCCAATGTGAAAATGGTTCAATTTCTAATTTTTATTTTTAATTAATATCGGGATATAGGAAAAAGCATTGCTAAAATTGAATTAGAAAACGAAAAACCTTAGTTAAACAAGAGATCAGTTTCTGATATTCGCTTCCACTTAAAACTGATCCTTTTTTAATCTTTATTTTTCAACAAGTTTTGAGCCAACTGGAGATCTCTTCATCAATACGGCTTAACTACCTGTCGCAAAAATGGAAATTCCCAAAAAATATATACCGTATTTTCCGGCGTATAAGACGACTGGGCGTATAAGACGACCCCCAACTTTTCTAGTTAAAATATAAAATCTTCTCAAAAGTCGGGGGTTGTCTTATATGCCGGGTGTCGTCTTATATGGTGGGTGCGAAGCAATCTGCGGTCGACGTATATAGTGGGGGGGAGTGGTCCCGATGACGAGGTGAGGGAGCGCCTCACCAGGAAGGTGTAAGTGAAGCAAACTGTCAGCGTCTGGGATGCCAGGGGTATGCAAAAAAGAGAGAGCGATGCTGTGCCTAGAAAAACACTCCTCTTTCACTCATCTGGCTCGCCCTTGTATCCTATTATCTCCTTCCCTGCCTCTGCTTCACTTACACCTTCCCGGTGAGGTGCCCCCTCACCTCGTCATTGGGACCGCTCCCCCCACAATATGCGGCGACCGCAGATTACTCCGCATCTGCCCTATAAGACGACACCTGGCGTATAAGACGACACCCGACTTTTGAGAAGATTTTCAGGGGTTTAAAAGTAGTCTTATACGCCAGAAAATACAGTACCTTTGTAAGAAAATACAAAATAAAATCCAAAATGTCTTCCAAATGTCTAAATCTACTTTAGAAGGGTTTACAGTTTTTTTTACCTTGCGGTGGACAATCACACACTTCATTTACGTGAACTCAATACTCAGTTGATGACATTCCACCTTAGGGACAGATTCCATATTCAAATATTCATGTGTTTGCTGGTAAAAGTCACAGACATTTAGAAAAAAGAACATTTCATGTGACACTGTTTAGAATAAAATGAAAGATTTTATTTTTTTCCGGGAGGGCTTGTAAGATTTATAATACGGGGCCTCATTAATCATTACATTCGGTGCTCCGTTAGTCATGTATTTATTAGATTCATTTTTAATTCTGAATTACACATTGAGCGTTGACGAGTTCATTACAACTGGGAACATATTTACCAACATTAATGTGAAAATGTGTTGTAATGTGAACTTGTCAACTCGAACGAGCGATGACGTACAACTTTTAATTGTCCCATTCGTTTCTATGGAGGACCATAACATTTTCCTCATTACTGGTTCCATTGAGATATCTCCCTAGACCGGAAAAAAAATACAAATAGATTTTTTTTCTTTTTCCAGACCTCATTAATGTGCATCTCATTATCGATCAGTTGATTGCAGTGAGGGGATGAAAGACTTTGGAGTCATTAGTACAGTAGCGTCATATTGATTAAATTAGGCTTTTATGACAGAGAGAAACCTATTAATCCACACTGTAGAGTCAATCATTTATTTCTTCTTATACAGTCATTACTTGATTACAGTTTAATGGAGAGTAACACATTTAAAGCTCATTTAATAATATTTATGTAAAGCAAATTATTCCTTTTACAAGAAAACAAGCCGATAAAGATTATAAATGGATTTCCGAGTGTCCACCAGCATTAACCTGCCAGTGAATTACATACAGAAGAGTCCTACAAGGTCTAATGTATCAAAGCAATTAGCGTTTAAAGGAGAGTTAGTCATAGATTATCATTAGAGTTCATTTACTGTGTTTTTAAAAATATATACTAGATTTTATTTCATGACATTTCCCATATCACTGATCGTATCTTCAAAGCATTTAAGCTGCCACTTTATGACAAGTCCGTTTGATCACCGCTGATCATAAGATACATAATCAACTGTAATTTTTGTTTAAACCCGGCAGCAAATGCTCAATTTCGCCATCCAAGATCAATTAGGATTTACAAAGTTTTCTTTGAATTCAATGAACAGTTTGTATAAGCGACGGATATGTTGGGTCTTCCTATCTGGTTAATTCTTTTCTATTAAATGTTTCCTTAAAGGGGCTAAACAGACTTATTCTACTGATGACTAGAGATGAGCGAATTAATTCATAGCAAATACAATTCATTTTAAATTTTCTAAAAAACTTCACATTCCACTGTATCTGAATTTGTTCAGAATTTCACTTGCGTTCATGCAGAAAAATGGTAGTAATAATAATCTTTATTTATATAGCGCCAACATATTCCGCAGCGCTTTACAGTTTAACAGTTTCAAACACAACAGTCATAAGTAACAACGTTAACAATACAATATTTAAAGCACAATAAGACGACCCTGCTCGTGAGAGCTTACAATCTACAATGAGGTGGGGGAGATACAAAGCACAGGTGTGTATTTACAATGATGTATTTACAATGATGGTCCAGCCATCTTCAGGGGGAGGGGGATAGATGGAGATAGTGAATGGGCTACAAACATAGTAACATAGTAACATAGTAACATAGTTAGTAAGGCCGAAAAAAGACATTTGTCCATCCAGTTCAGCCTATATTCCATCATAATAAATCCCCAGATCTACGTCCTTCTACAGAACCTAATAATTGTATGATACAATATTGTTCTGCTCCAGGAAGACATCCAGGCCTCTCTTGAACCCCTCGACTGAGTTCGCCATCACCACCTCCTCAGGCAAGCAATTCCAGATTCTCACTGCCCTAACAGTAAAGAATCCTCTTCTATGTTGGTGGAAAAACCTTCTCTCCTCCAGACGCAAAGAATGCCCCCTTGTGCCCGTCACCTTCCTTGGTATAAACAGATCCTCAGCGAGATATTTGTATTGTCCCCTTATATACTTATACATGGTTATTAGATCGCCCCTCAGTCGTCTTTTTTCTAGACTAAATAATCCTAATTTCGCTAATCTATCTGGGTATTGTAGTTCTCCCATCCCCTTTATTAATTTTGTTGCCCTCCTTTGTACTCTCTCTAGTTCCATTATATCCTTCCTGAGCACCGGTGCCCAAAACTGGACACAGTACTCCATGTGCGGTCTAACTAGGGATTTGTACAGAGGCAGTATAATGCTCTCATCATGTGTATCCAGACCTCTTTTAATGCACCCCATGATCCTGTTTGCCTTGGCAGCTGCTGCCTGGCACTGGCTGCTTCAGGTAAGTTTATCATTAACTAGGATCCCCAAGTCCTTCTCCCTGTCAGATTTACCTAGTGGTTTCCCATTCAGTGTGTAATGGTGATATTGATTCCTTCTTCCCATGTGTATAACCTTACATTTATCATTGTTAAACCTCATCTGCCACCTTTCAGCCCAAGTTGCCACCTTTCAGCCCAAACACACAAACATAAAATGACTTTGATTAGGGAACGTGATAGGCCGCTCTGAAAAAATGTTTTGAGGGTGTGCCTAAAACTATGCAAATTGTGGATGGTCCTAATATCTTGGGGTAGAGCATTCCAGAGGATTGGTGCAACGCGGGAGAAGTCTTGGAGATGAGAGTGGGAGGTACAGGTTAATGTTGAGGTTACACAACAATAAGTCACCCCAAAGGGTAACTTCAATGAAGAGATCCAGGGAGGTATAGATTAAGGCTTTATTAAGGAACCAAAGTAAAAAGCATAAAAAATGCCCAAGCACCTAAAAATAAGGTGGAGGCTATGCGCAGTATATTAGTATGGAACATCACTTACAAGGTAGTATACATATAACAATACATAGGCTAAATATATATATGGCTGACCAAGCATGCCCAAAGTATGGCCACAGTAGTAATTACCTAAACGGTTTGTAAAATCATATCTACCTGCAGACAGCACAGCACTCCACCTCACCCCAATGCACGTTTCGCACCAGGCTTCTTCCGGGGGCGACAGATCTCGAGTTCCCGCTTCTGCACAGGGGGAATCTTGAGCCATCTCTGCTGCGGTCTCCCATTCTTATCCAGCCGCAGTGGAGTCTGCTCAGCAGGGATGTCGGTCCCAGCGTCTTGCTCAGTCTCACTCTGTGCAGAGAGTTACTGCTGCTTCTTCAGCTTCTGCCATTAAAGCCAGTGCTGGTCAGCAGCGAGCGGACTTCTCTGGGACTAAGTCCTTGTCTGCACACACTGAGCATGCCCAGGGCAAGATCTCCCGTTGGAGATCGAGGGTCATGTGCTCAGGCTCTGCAGCACATTCCATTGGTCCTCTTGGCAGGTCTTGGAAGGGCAAAGTTTCTGTGGCCACTTCCTGTGCTGCAACTATATAAACTGCGCATGACCGCACGGCCATGCGCTAGTGTACAATTGTTAATGTGTGTATGTTGTGAGTGCAAGTCGTCCTTGGATACCCCTACCCTATTGAATGACTGTTCGCGGAAGGTATATGGTTGCTATCTAGCGCCCGACTTATCCTACAGCACGAATCACACATTACAGCGTCCAGTTGCTGTGACCGCCAGTACGGCGCCGTGCACTCCCTCTGTGCTTTCCTTACCCAAGCCTGGGTGGTTAGTGGCGTTCGTCAGTGCGGCACCGCATGCACTCTTGTGCCTTAATATTGTTGTTTAGTTTCCTTACACACCCAGTTGCGGTGTTGTGCCAGCAAGGGTCTAATCGGACTTCAATCCTAGTTGGGGTTGAGTTCGCTGACTACTTGCTCGCGCTCTATGTGCGGTACCGCGGTCCTGTGACGCAACAGGATCGCTTCCTTCACGCTGGGTGAAGTTTAACCCACGTGTGTATACTTATGAGTACCGCCATATAGTCCGTCATTACTTGGCAGCAGGTTCCATCTCTGCACGGTGGACCCCGGGCTGCGAACGCACCATACTCTATCTGTCCTATTATTTGGTGCGTTCCGCTAGCCCTAACATTACACTAGTGCCAGGGTCTGGCTAGTAATGACGGACAAACAGCAATCCTTGCGGTATATCCAGCAGCTGGAGGGTAGGTTGGCGGCTCTTGAGAGCGCAACCTCAGCTGTGGATGTTACCGCAGTTGCTGTACAGGCTGCTAACGTGGCTGCAGCAACCCTGTCCATTGCCACCCCTGCTCCAACATTTTCTCGCCTCCCGCTGCCAGAAAAATTTTCTGGTGATAGCAAATTTTGTAGGGGATTTGTGAGTCAGTGCTCTATTCACCTCGAGCTCCTGGCTGCACGTTTTCCCACAGAGCGGGCTAAGGTGGGATTTATAGTGTCTCTCTTGTCGGACAGGGCATTGGAATGGTCTACGCCGCTGTGGGAGCGTGGCGATCATGTGGTGCAGAGTGCTCCGCTGTTTCTGAGCGCTCTGAAACAGGTCTTTTTAGGACCTCAGGTCACCCATGATGCTGCGCTCCAGCTGCTGGCATTGACTCAGGGTGAGTCCTTGGTCAGTCATTTTGCCGTCCAATTCCGCACTTTAGCTTCTGAGCTGGATTGGTCGAATAAAGCTCTTATCCCCATATTTTGGAGGGGCCTGGCTGACCACGTTAAGGACGCTCTGGCGACTAGGGAGGTTCCTGCCACACTGGAGGAGTTAATAACTGTCTCCACTCGAATTGACCTCCGTTTTAACGAGTGGAGGTTAGAGCGAGCCCAGTGTAGGCAGAGGTTTCGGCTGGCTCCTACCTTCGCCAAACCTCTGGAATCTCCGGTCCTGGTTCCTGAGTCACATGAGGCCAGGGAAGTGTCACAAGCGGGATCTAAGTCCCGGACCGCTTGTGCACTCAAGGTCTGTCATGTTTGCCAGCAGTCAGGACATCTAGCCACCAGATGTCCTCAGCGGTCGAGGAAACGTCAGCGTCTAGTGGTAGTAGGTGGAGGTACACTAGACACGGCGACGTTTGCCTCTAAATTGTCCTTTAAGGGGACAATTACTATAGGCTCATTCTCCCACTCAGTAGAGCTCTGCGTGGATTCTGGCGCGGAGGGCAATTTTATGTCTTCTGCCTTCGCCCAACGTCACGCAATACCCCTGGTTATGCTAGCTCAACCAGTAACGGTACGAGTGGTGAATGGGTCGACACTGCCCTCACAGATAACACACCAGACCATCCCTTTTACTCTGTCCATGTCGCCATCTCATCAGGAGATTATATCTCTGCTCGTCATTCCTGAGGGAATTGATAAGGTCCTGTTGGGAATACCTTGGCTACGGTACCACTCTCCTCATATCGAGTGGTCCTCTGGCAGAATCCTGGGATGGGGCGAATCTTGTGGGGGTAGGTGTCAGAGGGAGTGCGTTCAGGTTGCTACTACAGAGGTACCCGCAGATCTTTCCTCTCTCCCCAAGCAGTATTGGTCTTATGCAGACGTGTTCTCCAAAAAGGCGGTGGAGATCCTTCCGCCCCATCGCCCCTATGACTGTCCTATTGATCTCTTGCCTGGTGCTGAGCCTCCCCGGGGTCGAGTCTATCCGCTATCTCTCCCGGAGACGGAGGCAATGTCACAGTACATCCAGGAAAATCTGGCAAGAGGATTCATTAGGAAGTCAGTGTCACCTGCTGGGGCAGGGTTCTTCTTCGTGCAGAAGAAGAATGGGGAGTTGCGTCCATGCATAGACTACAGGGGTCTTAATGCCATCACCGTTAAAAATAAGTATCCTTTACCCTTGATATCTGAGCTCTTCGATAGGCTTAGGGGAGCAAGGGTATTTACTAAACTAGATCTGCGGGGTGCTTACAACCTGATTCGCATCCGTGAGGGGGACGAATGGAAGACGGCTTTTAACACCAGGGATGGGCACTATGAATATCTGGTGATGCCCTTCGGGCTCTGTAATGCCCCAGCCGTTTTCCAAGACTTTGTGAACGATATCTTCCGGGATATGCTTTCCACCTCGGTCGTAGTCTATCTGGATGATATTCTCATCTACTCTCCAGATATTGACTCCCACCGGAGAGATGTTTGCAAAGTCTTCCACCTCCTACGGGCAAACTCCCTCTATGCCAAGTTGGAGAAGTGTATGTTTGAGCAGGAGTCCTTACCTTTCCTGGGCTACATAATCTCTGCCCAGGGATTGGCTATGGATCCTGCCAAACTACAGGCTGTGATGGACTGGCAGGAACCCCATTCTCTTAAAGCGGTGCAGCGCTTTATTGGGTTCATTAATTATTATTGCCAGTTCATTCCGCACTTCTCAACTTTGGTAGCTCCCTTGGTTGCCCTCACCAAGAAGGGGGCGAATCCCAAATTGTGGTCTGAGGAGGTCTCCAAGGCCTTTAACTCTATAAAGTCACACTTCGCTAGCGCTCCCATCCTACATCGCCCCGATGTTGATAAGCCATTTATCATGGAGGTGGATGCCTCTTCTGTTGGTGCTGGAGCAGTCCTCTTCCAAAAGGATGCTCAAGGTCGGAAGCATCCTTGCTTCTTTTTCTCCAAGACCTTCTCACCAGCAGAGAGTAATTATTCCATCGGGGACAGGGAGTTGCTAGCCATGAAGTTGGCTTTCTCGGAGTGGAGACATCTCTTGGAGGGAGCACGTTTTCCCTTCCAAGTCTTCACAGACCATAAAAATTTGGTGTACCTGCAGACAGC
The DNA here is from genome assembly GCF_032444005.1 of Ranitomeya imitator. Lineage (NCBI taxonomy): Eukaryota > Metazoa > Chordata > Amphibia > Anura > Dendrobatidae > Ranitomeya > Ranitomeya imitator. Next base: position 49,160,908 of record NC_091284.1, on the reverse strand, counting down.
ACAGCGGTTGAATTCTCGCCAGGCCAGATGGTCCTTATTCTTCTCCCGGTTTCATTTCACCCTCCATTTTCTTTCTGGGGAGAAGAACATTCGGGCCGACGCTCTCTCTCGCTCTGTTGTGTCATCTGCGGAGGAGGAGGAGGAGCCTCGGCTTATTGTCCCCACCGAGAGCTTGAGAACTGTGGCCCCGGTTTCGCTAGAGTCTGTGCCCCCCGGCAAGACTTTTGTTCCATCCAGTTTGCGACCGGAGGTTCTCTCTTGGGCACACTCGTCCAGGGTGGGTGGACATTTTGGTACCAAAAGGACATCTGAGTTACTGGCGAGGACATACTGGTGGCCGCATATGGCTCGTGATGTCGCAGAGTATGTTCGGGCGTGTGTCTCTTGCGCCAAGAACAAGACTCCTCAGCAACGGCCAGCTGGTTTGCTTTATCCTCTGCCGGTGGCGGACAGGCCCTGGGAGAAGGTCGGGATGGACTTTGTGGTGGGCTTACCCAAGTCTCGTAACTGCACCATTATCTGGGTGATCACCGACCATTTTTCCAAAGTGGTGCACTTGGTGCCTCTTCCACGGCTACCTTCCGCACGGGCGTTGGCTGTCTTGTTCGTCAAGCATATCTTTCGCCTACACGGTATGCCAGACAAAATTGTTAGTGACCGGGGTCCCCAGTTTGCGTCTCGATTCTGGAGAGAGCTTTGTCGTCTACTCTGTATTGAGTTGAATCTCTCCTCGGCATATCATCCCGAGACGAATGGGTTGGTAGAGAGGGCCAACCAGACCTTGGTCACATATTTACGACATTTTGTTTCTGCCAGGCAGGATGACTGGGCATCCTTGCTACCGTGGGCAGAGTTTGCACTTAACAATGCCGTGGCCGACTCCACCGGTCAGACTCCATTCCTCCTAAATTACGGCCAGCATCCGCGTGTTCCTGTGCCCATGCCTGTGTCTTCTGCTGACTCCAGGGTGGCAGACTGGGCTGTGGAGGCACGGGACACTTGGGACCGCACGCAGGATGCCATTCGGGCCTCCGCCGATGTTCATCGGTGCCCCGCTCCAACCTTTGCTCCTGGCGACTTGGTGTGGCTCTCCGCCCGTAACATCAGGCTGCGAGTTGAGTCCACTAAGTTTGCTCCTTGCTACTTGGGTCCCTTCAAGGTTCTCGAACGGGTTAATCCTGTGGTCTACCGTTTGGCTCTTCCTCCACGCTTGGGTATCACCGACACCTTTCATGTGTCCCTCTTGAAACCCGTATACATGTCCCGGTTTTCTGAGTCATCTGCCGGGACATCGGGTTCGTCTACGGACGATTACGAGGTGAACGCTATTTTGGGGTGTAAGGTGGTACGCGGCAAAAAGTTCTATCTGGTGGATTGGAAGGGTTATGGCCCAGAGGACAGGTCATGGGAGGGAGCCTGCTGAAAACATTCGGGCCCCACAGCTCATTGCTGCCTTCGAGCGTAGCGAGGCCCAATGAGGGGGGGCCCTAGGAGGGGGGGTAATGTTAGGTCTCGAGTTCCCGCTTCTGCACAGGGGGAATCTCGAGCCATCTCCGCTGCGGTCTCCCATTCTTATCCAGCCGCAGTGGAGTCTGCTCAGCAGGGACGTCGGTCCCAGCGTCTTGCTCAGTCTCACTCTGTACAGAGAGTTACTGCTGCTTCTTCAGCTTCTGCCTTTAAAGCCAGTGCTGGTCAGCAGTGAGCCGACTTCTCTAGGACTAAGTCCTTGTCTGCACACACTGAGCATGCCCAGGGCAAGATCTCCCGTTGGAGATCGAGGGTCATGTGCTCAGGCTCTGCAGCACATTCCATTGGTCCTCTTGGCAGGTCTTGGAAAGGCAAAGTTTCTGTGGCCACTTCCTGTGCTGCAACTATATAAACTGTGCATGACCGCACGGCCATGCGCTAGTGTACAATTGTTAATGTGTGTATGTTGTGAGTGCAAGTCGTCCTTGGATACCCCTACCCTATTGAATGACTGTTCGCGGAAGGTGTATGGTAGCTATCTAGCGCCCGACTTATCCTACAGCACGAATCACACATTACAGCGTCCAGTTGCTGTGACCGGCTGACCGCCAGTACGGCGCCGTGCACTCCCTCTGTGCTTTCCTTACCCAAGCCTGGGTGGTTAGTGGCGTTCATCAGTGCGGCACCGCATGCACTCTTGTGCCTTAATATTGTTGTTTAGTTTCCTTACACACCCAGTTGCGGTGTTGTGCCAGCAAGGGTCTAATCGGACTTCAATCCTAGTTGGGGTTGAGTTCGCTGACTACTTGCTCGCACTCTATGTGCGGTACCGCGGTCCTGTGACACAACAGGATCGCTTTCTTCATGCTGGGTGAAGTTTAACCCACGTGTGTATACTTATGAGTACCGCCATATAGTCCGTCATTACTTGGCAGCAGGTCCCATCTCTGCACGGTGGACCCCGGGCTGCGAACGCACCATACTCTATCTGTCCTATTATTTGGTGCGTTCCGCTAGCCCTAACACTCCTTCCTTGTATGTTTAATTTGTACCAAATGTATTTGATCTTCATTCTCAGTGCTCATTCAACTTTATTGATGACCTATCCTTGGGATAGTGTATCAATGTCAGATTGGTGAGGGGGTCTGTTATCCAGCACCCTCACCGATCAGCGTCAGTTACATTACGCTCAATGCGCTGGGCTTTATTCACTGTTTACATCTGGCTGCCACCACTGGAAACAGCTTGACAGTAGAGGTACTGTGTTTCGGACCTTCATTAATCTGATATTGATTACCCATCCTAAACAAAAGCCATCAAAATTCTAAGTTTGGACAACTCCTCTGATATGTTATTTTTATATGGATTTTTCCCAAACCATCTAAACCATAAGATATATATATATATATATATATATATATATATATATATATATATATATATATAGAGATATATATATATATAGAGATATATATATATATATATATATATATAGTCATCATTCTGACAAGTAAAACCTTTCTATATTCTCCCGTTGGACAACACTTTCTTCTCTTGTATTTTGGAGGCTTAATATTTTATAGGGTCCTTGAGGCTTAAGGTGAGAAAGGTGAGAGCAATTTAAAAAAATGGGCTTCACTGATGATTCACTAATGGTACATTACATATTGCTGAGTTATATTTACAGGTTATAAGAAGGATGACATATGGAACTATAATTCAGCATTTCAGCCTCAGTAGAAGAAAGTGTATCAGACCAACAATGCAAATGTTTCAAGTTTTCATCTTCTCTATTCATAGCAATAAGTCAGAATCCAGCTTTAATATTCATGTGAAATAAAAAATATGACTATGTGCCACGAAGTTGAATACCCCTATGATAACAATGCCATTGTTAAAGCTCGTGAACAGGGAAATGTTACTGTAGGGACACAGACACATCTTCAGATAGAAATCCAAGGTTTTGTTTTCTAAAGCACTAAAGTCTACATTCACATAAAACATCTAAGAATGCTATAAAATGTGAAAACTGCAAGCAAGAATGACCTCTTCAATTTCATATTTACAACATAAGAAATCCATGTCTCATAGTCCCCCCAGAGGATTAATGTTCCCCTATAAGTTTTCTGATAACTTCATAATTTTGGAAGCCCAATAGCTCTGCCATCAGCTTGCCATTCCAATAATTTCATTACGAAAATACTTATATGTAAATGAAATTACTTTAAGGTTCAATCATTGAGTCTTAAAAAATGAGGTAAGTTATTGCTCTGAATTTATTCTCGTTACTACTAAGAACTCTTTTTTATTTTTTTAAAACCAACTAGAGACTTAGACCTTTTTTTAGTGCTCCTTTTAATGGTCCACTCACATAGCATAATTATGAGAGCATCAAAGAATAAAAGTAGCCATACTTACCAATACCTGGTCATAATAATCATGCACTGCACGATGCGGCAAGTCCCAACGATAAAAAGGTGGAGGCAGCACAGGTGCAAAATACTAATAAAATAACCACTTACACACCACCAATCATTGAGGTGGTGGGTGCCCAGTATTCTAAATTATTTTATCGGGCACCAGTCACATAGACACGTGTAGTGCACAGTGTCTGGCCAACAGCCTATTGGGTATGCCCACACTATTACATCAGGCGGGCCCCCCCAGCACAATATACTGTAAGTGCACGCCACAAGGACAGACACCCCAATACCCCTCACCAATATTCCAGAGCATTGCTGCACCCTGCAAAAAAGGAAGAAAAAACACACAAGAAATTAGGTTTATGCCCTGCAAAGCCCTGCACATGGGACCAGATGACCATGAGAATAGTCATTATCGGGAAGGTCCCGTCCACTATTTTGGTCTTTAAATATCTCATTTCCATGTTCCAGATGCATATATACCTTTTGGAAGGCATAATGATTCATTCTGTAGTTCCTTGTTATGTTTGCTAATGACAGGTGTTATGAAGGCAATCCAGAAACACAGTGTGCTTAGCGATCAGAGCGCACACAGTGATCTGACAAATACCCAAAAATACAAGAACGAGCTCTGAGACGTGGAAACTCTGTAGACTGCACACCTGATCCTATCCTAAACACAACTAAAAGCGGCTGTGGATTGCGCCTAACAACTACCTAGGCAACTCGGCACAGCCTAAGAAACTAGCTAGCCTGAAGATAGAAAAATAGGCCTGACTTGCCCCAGAGAAATTCCCCAAAGGAAAAGGCAGCCCCCCACATATAATGACTGTGAGTAAGATGAAAAGACAAAACGTAGGGATGAAATAGATTCAGCAAAGTGTGGCCCGATATTCTAGGACAGAGCAAGGACAGTAAAGTGAACTTTGCAGTCTACAAAAAACCCTAAAGCAAAACCACGCAAAGGGGGCAAAAAAAACCCACCGTGCCGAACTAACGGCACGGCGGTACACCCTTTGCGTCTCAGAGCTTCCAGCAAAGCAAAAGACAAGCTGGACAGGAAAAAAGCAACAAAAAAGCAAAAAGCACTTAGCTATACAGAGCAGCAGGTCACAGGAACAATCAGGAGAAGCTCAGATCCAACACTGAAACAATGACAAGGAGCAAGGATAGCAGCATCAGGCGGAGTTAAGTAATGAAGCAGTTAACGAGCTCACCAGAACACCTGAGGGAGGAAGCTCAGAAGCTGCAGTACCACTTGTGACCACAGGAGTGAATTCAGCCACAGAACTCACAACAGTACCCCCCCCTTGAGGAGGGGTCACCGAACCCTCACCAGAGCCCCCAGGCCGACCAGGATGAGCCGCATGAAAGGCACAAACAAGATCGGAAGCATGAACATCAGAGGCAAAAACCCAGGAATTATCTTCCTGAGCATAACCCTTCCATTTAACCAGATACTGGAGTTTCCGTCTAGAAACACGAGAATCCAAAATCTTCTCCACAATATACTCCAATTCCCCCTCCACCAAAACCGGGGCAGGAGGCTCAACAGATGGAACCATAGGTGCCACGTATCTCCGCAACAACGACCTATGGAATACATTATGTATGGAAAAGGAGTCTGGGAGGGTCAAACGAAAAGACACAGGATTGAGAACCTCAGAAATCCTATACGGACCAATAAAACGAGGTTTAAATTTAGGAGAGGAAACCTTCATAGGAATATGACGAGAAGATAACCAAACCAGATCCCCAACACGAAGTCGGGGACCCACACGGCGTCTGCGATTAGCGAAAAGTTGAGCTTTCTCCTGGGACAAGATCAAATTGTCCACTACCTGAGTCCTGATCTGCTGCAACCTATCCACCACAGAATCCACACCAGGACAGTCCGAAGACTCAACCTGTCCTGAAGAGAAACGAGGATGGAACCCAGAATTGCAAAAAAATGGAGAAACCAAGGTAGCCGAGCTGGCCCGATTATTAAGGGCGAACTCAGCCAACGGCAAAAAGGACACCCAATCATCCTGGTCTGCAGAAAAAAAACATCTCAGATATGTTTCCAAGGTCTGATTGGTTCGTTCGGTCTGGCCATTAGTCTGAGGATGGAAAGCCGAGGAAAAGGATAGGTCAATGCCCATCCTACCACAAAAGGCTCGCCAAAACCTTGAAACAAACTGGGAACCTCTGTCAGAAACAATATTCTCAGGAATGCCATGCAACCGAACCACATGCTGAAAGAACAAAGGTACCAAATCAGAGGAGGAAGGCAATTTAGCCAAGGGCACCAGATGGACCATTTTAGAAAAGCGATCACAGACCACCCAAATGACTGACATCTTTTGAGAAACGGGAAGGTCAGAAATGAAATCCATCGAAATATGTGTCCAAGGCCTCCTCGGGACCGGCAAGGGCAAAAGCAACCCACTGGCACGAGAACAGCAGGGCTTAGCCCTAGCACAAATCCCACAGGACTGCACAAAAGTACGTACATCCCGTGACAGAGATGGCCACCAGAAGGATCTAGCCACTAACTCTCTGGTACCAAAGATTCCAGGATGACCAGCCAACACCGAACAATGAAGTTCAGAGATAAGTTTATTAGTCCACCTATCAGGGACGAACAGTTTCTCTGCTGGACAACGATCAGGTTTATTCGCCTGAAATTTTTGCAGCACCCGCCGCAAATCAGGGGAGATGGCAGACACAATGACTCCTTCCTTGAGGATACCCGCTGGCTCAGATAAACCCGGAGAGTCGGCCACAAAACTCCTAGACAGAGCATCCGCCTTCACATTTTTAGAGCCCGGAAGGTACGAAATCACAAAGTCGAAGCGGGCAAAAAATAACGACCAAAGGGCCTGTCTAGGATTCAAGCGCTTGGCAGACTCGAGATAAGTCAAGTTCTTATGATCAGTCAATACCACCACGCGATGCTTAGCTCCTTCAAGCCAATGACGCCACTCCTCGAATGCCCACTTCATGGCCAGCAACTCTCGATTGCCCACATCATAATTACGCTCAGCGGGCAAAAACTTCCTGGAAAAGAAAGCACATGGTTTCATCACTGAGCAATCAGAACCTCTCTGTGACAAAACCGCCCCTGCTCCAATCTCAGAAGCATCAACCTCGACCTGGAACGGAAGAGAAACATCTGGCTGACACAACACAGGGGCAGAACAAAAACGACGCTTCAACTCCTGAAAAGCTTCCACAGCAGCAGAAGACCAATTAACCAAATCAGCACCCTTCTTGGTCAAATCAGTCAATGGTTTGGCAATGCTAGAAAAATTACAGATGAAGCGACGATAAAAATTAGCAAAGCCCAGGAACTTTTGCAGACTTTTCAGAGATGTCGGCTGAATCCAATCCTGGATGGCTTGGACCTTAACTGGATCCATCTCGATAGTAGAAGGGGTAAAGATGAACCCCAAAAATGAAACTTTCTGCACACTGAAGAGACACTTTGATCCCTTCACAAACAAAGAGTTAGCACGCAGGACCTGAAAAACCATTCTGACCTGCTTCACATGAGACTCCCAATCATCTGAGAAGATCAAAATGTCATCCAAGTAAACAATCAGGAATTTATCCAGATACTCACGGAAGATGTCATGCATAAAAGACTGAAACACAGATGGAGCATTGGCAAGTCCGAACGGCATCACTAGATACTCAAAATGACCCTCGGGCGTATTGAATGCAGTTTTCCATTCATCTCCTTGCCTGATTCTCACCAGATTATACGCACCACGAAGATCTATCTTAGTGAACCAACTAGCCCCCTTAATCCGAGCAAACAAGTCAGATAACAATGGCAAGGGATACTGAAATTTAACAGTGATCTTATTAAGAAGGCGGTAATCAATACACGGTCTCAGCGAACCATCCTTCTTGGCTACAAAGAAGAACCCTGCTCCCAGTGGTGATGACGATGGGCGAATATGTCCCTTCTCCAGGGATTCCTTCACATAACTGCGCATAGCGGCGTGTTCGGGCACGGATAAATTAAATAATCGACGTTTAGGGAATTTACTACCAGGAATCAAATTGATAGCACAATCACAATCCCTATGCGGAGGTAGAGTATCGGACTTGGGCTCTTCAAATACATCCTGATAATCAGACAAGAACTCTGGGACCTCAGAAGGGGTGGATGACGAAATCGACAAAAATGGAACATCACCATGTACCCCCTGACAACCCCAGCTGGATACCGACATGGAATTCCAATCCAATACTGGATTATGGGTTTGTAGCCATGGCAACCCCAACACGACCACATCATGCAGATTATGCAACACCAGAAAGCGAATAACTTCCTGATGTGCAGGAGCCATGCACATGGTCAGCTGGGCCCAGTATTGAGGTTTATTCTTGGCCAAAGGTGTAGCATCAATTCCTCTCAATGGAATAGGACACCGCAAAGGCTCCAAGAAAAACCCACAACGTTTAGCATAATCCAAATCCATCAGATTCAGGGCAGCGCCCGAATCCACAAACGCCATGACAGAAAACGACGACAAAGAGCATATCAAGGTAATGGACAGAAGGAATTTGGACTGTACAGTACCAATGACGGCAGACCTAGCGGACCGCTTAGTGCGCTTAGGACAATCAGAAATAGCATGAGTGGAATCACCACAGTAGAAACACAGACCATTCAGACGTCTGTATTCCTGCCGTTCAACTCTAGTCATAGTCCTATCGCACTGCATAGCCTCAGGTTTAACCTCAGGCAGTACCGCCAAATGGTGCACAGATTTACGCTCGCGCAAGCGTCGACCGATCTGAATGGCCAAAGACAAAGACTCATTCAAACCAGCAGGCATAGGAAATCCCACCATGACATCCTTAAGAGCCTCAGAGAGACCCTTTCTGAACAAAGCTGCCAGCGCAGATTCATTCCACTGAGTGAGTACTGACCATTTCCTAAATTTCTGACAATATACTTCTATATCATCCTGACCCTGGCACAAAGCCAGCAAATTTTTCTCAGCCTGATCCACTGAATTAGGCTCATCGTACAGCAATCCGAGCGCCAGGAAAAACGCATCGACGCTACTCAATGCAGGGTCTCCTGGCGCAAGAGAAAATGCCCAGTCTTGAGGGTCGCCGCGCAAAAAAGAAATAATAATCAAAACCTGTTGAATAGGATTACCAGAAGAATGAGGTTTCAAGGCCAGAAATAGCTTACAATTATTTTTGAAACTTAGAAACTTAGTTCTATCTCCAAAAAACAAATCAGGAATAGGAATTCTTGGTTCTAACATAGATTTCTGATCAATAGTATCTTGAATTTTTTGTACATTTATAACGAAATTATCCATTGAAGAGCACAGACCCTGAATATCCATGTCCACACCTGTGTCCAGAATCACCCAAATGTCTAGGGGAAAAAAAAAAAAGTGAACACAGAGCAGAAAAAAAAAAAAATGATGTCAGAACTTTTTCTTTCCCTCTATTGAGAATCATTAGTCGGCTCCTTGTACTGTTATGTTTGCTAATGACAGGTGTTATGAAGGCAATCCAGAAACACAGTGTGCTTAGCGATCAGAGCGCACACAGTGATCTGACAAATACCCAAAAATACAAGAACGAGCTCTGAGACGTGGAAACTCTGTAGACTGCACACCTGATCCTATCCTAAACACAACTAAAAGCGGCTGTGGATTGCGCCTAACAACTACCTAGGCAACTCGGCACAGCCTAAGAAACTAGCTAGCCTGAAGATAGAAAAATAGGCCTGACTTGCCCCAGAGAAATTCCCCAAAGGAAAAGGCAGCCCCCCACATATAATGACTGTGAGTAAGATGAAAAGACAAAACGTAGGGATGAAATAGATTCAGCAAAGTGGGGCCCGATATTCTAGGACAGAGCGAGGACAGTAAAGCGAACTTTGCAGTCTACAAAAAACCCTAAAGCAAAACCACGCAAAGGGGGCAAAAAAAACCCACCGTGCCGAACTAACGGCACGGCGGTACACCCTTTGCGTCTCAGAGCTTCCAGCAAAACAAAAGACAAGCTGGACAGAAAAAAAGCAACAAAAAAGCAAAAAGCACTTAGCTATACAGAGCAGCAGGTCACAGGAACAATCAGGAGAAGCTCAGATCCAACACTGAAACATTGACAAGGAGCAAGGATAGCAGCATCAGGCGGAGTTAAGTAATGAAGCAGTTAACGAGCTCACCAGAACACCTGAGGGAGGAAGCTCAGAAGCTGCAGTACCACTTGTGACCACAGGAGTGAATTCAGCCACAGAACTCACAACAGTTCCTGCTCTATCCAGCCACCTAGACATAGGCAAAGCCTCCCAAAGAAAGCAGCCATGGTTTTTTGAATCCTGGTCAACCCATTTAAAGCATATAAGGTAAATCCTTTATTGTGTTTCCAATCCCAAGTCTTCATTGTCCTATCATAGCCAAAAAATGCTACAACGTACACATTATACACCGACATAGCTTGAATGCATTTTCATAAAAATGCCCCATTATCACTGAGCGGCAATCGCCGGCTTTCCAGCTGGTGGAACATTCTTGTTCATGGGTTTCTAGACAGGAAATATAATATTTGTTCATGCCAAAACTGAACAAAAAGCATGAGGAGACATTTGCGAGTTTTCTCTTAATTCTTCAACTTGGAGAAAAATACACAAATTGTAAACAGCAGTGAATAGTGGATTTATCAGGGCAGGACCTGAGTAGATGAGAAATGGAGAATAGGTTATGTGACCAGCTAAAATCCATTCTCACGCCACCATCTTTCACCCATAAAGTTCTGCTGTTTTCAATCTGCTCAGTAAGTCAGAGCCCATTCTGTTAGACACACTTCTAATCGGCTTTTAGTGTGAATAATATTACTGGTTAAAAGTTATGGATCCAAGGTATTCATTTCATGAAATTTTCATATGTCGAAAAACATTCATACTTAAAGTATGAAATACAATACTCCAGTTCCAGAGTTTCTAGTTTTAGTTAGATTTTAATAAAAGTAATTTACCCCAAATGTGGGGTAACTGTATCAATTACAGCGTAGTTTGGAAAAACATTGGAAATGGAAATATATGTTTTGGAAAAAAAAATTTCGTCGATTTTGATGCTTTTTGAAACCCCTTTAAACTTTGTCTTCTCACCTCGATCTCATGTACAACATAAACACTTTACTATAGGCCACACTATTTGTTTATATACAGTATTGTGCCTCATTCTCCTCCAGAAGAAATGCTTCCATCTGAGAATATAGTTGGTAAATGGCCCTCCATCGCAAATGCCATTTTATTTTCTTGTGGACTTTGTCTGAAGGAAGGAACCCAAGGAACCCATGGCGGCTTAAGAGCATAACATACCTACCATTTTTTTTTTTTTGCACCATTTTGGGACTCCGTGTCAATTTTTTCAACAAACTCTATAAAAATGAATTTTTTTCAGCACAAAAAATAGGCAAAATGATAAGAAAGTCACAAACTTTTGTAATAAATGGCATTCAAATGCATTGAAAATGCAGATTTTTTTAGCATGCCATTTAAAATGCAGGCAGAAAAAAGTCTGAGCGAAAGTAATATTTAAACCCTGGGGAGATCAATTTCCTAAATTCACATAATTAACAACAGATGATAAAAATTTTCACTTCCTCTTCCTCCTCTTCCTGCACTTTGATCTCTGCGCAAATCACAGAGCACAATACTCTCATAAAGAAGTGAATAGATCACTTTTTTGACTGTGTTCTTATGTTCAGTTGTATGTTGTCAAGCAAAGTTTTCAAGAATGCTTTCCCCTAAGACTAGGGTTACATGACAGTATTTTCTCTCACCATGATTCAGCCGATCATGCTAAGCACACTCTGATCAGAGTTTGATTCAAGTTTGCCCCGATTCTCTCGGATGAAGAGCAGACGGAAAAAAAACATTTCTTCATTTTGTCGATTCTGTCAGTGAAAGGGACTGTCCTCTGAAATCACCCGAGTGCAGTCTGATATATTCCTCACATTCATTGACTTGCATGGCCGAGTGCGATCCCAATATCAGCTCAAACTCAGGCATACAGCAATTTTTACCTCATACCTTGAACCTGGAAATTATAGGCCAGTAAGTCTAACCTCTATTGTTGGTAAAATATTTGAAGGGTTTCTGAGGGATGTTATTCTAGATTATCTCAATGAGAATAACTGTTTAACTCCATATCAGCATGGGTTTATGAGAAATCGCTCCTGTCAAACCAATCTAATCAGTTTTTATGAAGAGGTAAGCTATAGACTGGACCACGGTGAGTCATTGGACGTGGTATATCTCGATTTTTCCAAAGCGTTTGATACCGTGCCGCACAAGAGGTTGGTACACAAAATGAGAATGCTTGGTCTGGGGGAAAATGTGTGTAAATGGGTTAGTAACTGGCTTAGTGATAGAAAGCAGAGGGTGGTTATAAATGGTATAGTCTCTAACTGGGTCGCTGTGACCAGTGGGGTACCGCAGGGGTCAGTATTGGGACCTGTTCTCTTCAACATATTCATTAATGATCTGGTAGAAGGTTTACACAGTAAAATATCGATATTTGCAGATGATACAAAACTATGTAAAGCAGTTAATACAAGCGAAGATAGTATTCTGCTACAGATGGATCTGGATAAGTTGGAAACTTGGGCTGAAAGGTGGCAGATGAGGTTTAACAATGATAAATGTAAGGTTATACACATGGGAAGAAGAAGGAATCAATATCACCATTACACACTGAATGGGAAACCACTAGGTAAATCTGACAGGGAGAAGGACTTGGGGATCCTAGTTAATGATAAACTTACCTGGAGCAGCCAGTGCCAGGCAGCAGCTGCCAAGGCAAACAGGATCATGGGGTGCATTAAAAGAGGTCTGGATACACATGATGAGAGCATTATACTGCCTCTGTACAAATCCCTAGTTAGACCGCACATGGAGTACTGTGTCCAGTTTTGGGCACCGGTGCTCAGGAAGGATATAATGGAACTAGAGATAGTACAAAGGAGGGCAACAAAATTAATAAAGGGGATGGGAGAACTACAATACCCAGATAGATTAGCGAAATTAGGATTATTTAGTCTAGAAAAAAGACGACTGAGGGGCGATCTAATAACCATGTATAAGTATATAAGGGGACAATACAAATATCTCGCTGAGGATCTGTTTATACCAAGGAAGGTGACGGGCACAAGGGGGCATTCTTTGCGTCTGGTGGAGAGAAGGTTTTTCCACCAACATAGAAGAGGATTCTTTACTGTTAGGGCAGTGAGAATCTGGAATTGCTTGCCTGAGGAGGTGGTGATGGCGAACTCAGTCGAGGGGTTCAAGAGAGGCCTGGATGTCTTCCTGGAGCAGAACAATATTGTATCATACAATTAGGTTCTGTAGAAGGACGTAGATCTGGGGATTTATTATGATGGAATATAGGCTGTACTGGATGGACAAATGTCTTTTTTCGGCCTTACTAACTATGTTACTATGTTACTATGTTACTATGTTACCGTCTCTGTTGGACGGCCCTGTCATAGCATTCGTTTGAGTGTGATGTGATATTTTGTCAGATCGTACTTGGAGTGAAGACATGGTCATCTGCATGAGCCTTTTGGATGAGCGAATCTGCCAAAATTCAAAGTTGGCAGAGTCTTTTGAATTAGGCAAGGAAATTAGATTTGCCCAAATATACTGGATGAAAGTTAAATGGGCATCATAAACATAGATAAAGCAAAACATAAAAATATTATTCTCACCAGACCTGCCGTGCTATGATACTGTCTGATGGGTTTCTTGGGTCCGATGGTTTTCTTTGGTCCGATGTGGTGTCTCCTTCTGTTTTGTGCATTGCTACGTAGCAAACGTTTGCGCTGAGTAGGACCGTGTTGTCACGATGTCATGATTCACGTCACAAGTCATGACGTCACACTGAACACCCTAGTAGCCTTCACACAACGTCATGATGTTCACCTTGATGTCATGATATGTTTAAAGCCAGAGAAAGACAATGCCCCAGACAGGAGAAGAAGCTGTGCAAGATCCAAGAAGATCGAGTCCGTACAACAGGACAGGTGAGGGTCACATGAGTATAATTTTTTTATTTTGAACGCCTTCTTGACTGTAATTTGGCAGCATCTGGAAACCATTTTTCAGAATTTGTACAAAGCAAATTTGAATTCAGACACATTGTATATTTTTGTAAAATTCAAGGGAAATTTGATTCACCTCGCACTGATTCGCTCATCTTTGTTTCCCCCTAATACTTCTCAAAAAATTACATTATTTATATTTTCATATGGTCAACAGCTGAAATTATAGCCTCTTATATGTTCAATATAGACACAACTAAGTTACAGAACAATTTCCTGAGTGTTTAGCTGGAAATTCAAAACAAGTAATATAAAATGAATCACCCATGTGAGATGTAGGGGCGGAAAAGGCCAAAAATGCCTCTTGGCATCACCCATTCATGTTAAGTCGTTTATTGGAAATAAATCACATAACTGACAGTTTCTGTAAATCTCACACACTGTATAACACCATAACACCGTATACCTCATCTGACCTTAACTTTTCCTTTGAGAACAGAGAGACGGGGAATCTACAGGGGTCAGATTTGTTTTTGGGCCATTCAATAAATTCATTTCTGCATCTGAATTATTGAATATTCAATTATTTGAAGAGATAAATATCTAATATTTTATAAAAAAAAACATTTTAGAAATGCAAAAACCAAATCTCTTCACATGATCTACACAGATCTGTATTTTCTTTATAGTTACTGCTTCTGCTTACCTTCATGGCTTTCTTCTAAAGGGTTTCTCTGGTGAAAACAAGAGATGTTTGCAAGTTCTTTTTTTACAGGACAGCAGTGCAGTGCTAGTGCATTTGTTTGGAGGCTTCAGCAGGTAAACATCTCTGCTTTGTTCTCTGTGACTTTTTTGAATTTTTTGGAGGATTTTTAAGTCCTCTTTTTGTGTTGGTGAGCTTTTACTCAATGTTTAGCGTTACGACTGGCAAATTGTAAGGACCCTTGACGCGGGTTGCCAGCTTACATATTGAGGCCCCAATATAAACCAATACCTTACATACATTGATATGTGGTTTTCTTTTTGCACTTTATCTTGCAGGGCGCAGTCGGACCAAGATGGCTCTGTAAACTATTGGCCCCTGTTCACACAGCATGCTTTTTGTAGCACTGGGCAGCCCGCCTGTATGTGCGTTACTAATAGGTTGTAAACCAGATGCTCTGCATTGCTTGTGTGAATTATGCCATATACAGACTGGTATCTTTTATTGTGCACTAATGCCAAACAGCCAACACTGGATTGAAAGTGGTTGTTTCATTGGTATTTTTTGCACCTGTGTGTTTGCCATCATTTATCGGGTCCGCTGCGCCCTGCTGGTGCATTTGTTTGGAAGCTTCAGCAGGTAAACATCTCTGCTTTTTTCTCTGTGACACCTATACACAGGGTACAGTAGGTGACAGCTCATTGATTGGTGGTGGATAAACCACTGAAAAGCGGATTGAGACACTTTAATTGTTGTTAGAATGGAACTGCAGTGCACAGGCTCAACCAATGCTCCATTCATTCCCAATGGGATTGCCATAAAGAATAAATGGAGCGGCAATCATTCCATTTTGTAACAGGTAACTTCAGGAATAAAAATTCCTTATTCTGCTGATTGGTGAGGGACCTTGCAGTCGGACCCCTTCGATCAATATGTTAACTAATTTTTACCAGAAAACCACTCTAATTTATAAGGCCAGTTTTACAAATGTGCCATAGATTCCATACTATCATCTTCTGCATTGTTCTCTTCAGAATTTAGATTAGGGTGCAGCTTGGGTGCCTTAAAAGAACACTTCAATAATAAAATTGATATGCTATGTTATGCCTGATACCAGAGAGGGCAATACTCAATGATTACCAAAGATAGAAAATTCATGCACCACTCCTTCACGTGAGTTAGCATATTTTCCATATTTTCTGATAATGTCCTTATCTGGTTATTAGGTTATAAAGCAGGTACCTGTCTTTAGCAACCCTTCATGGTATTGTTTGGTTGCTTCACAGCTGCTTTAATGCCTATTATACCCTTCCCATACTGCGTAGTTTTGCTCTACATGAACAGTGGCATCAAGTGGCTGTGGCAACCAGCCTTAAATGATCATGTTAGGCCTTGTAGATTTATTACTGGGAAATCATTTTGTCATGCTACAATTTATGTTTGAACTTTATTTTTTTTCTGGTTCTTTTACTTGTTTGTTTCTTTTAATTTGCTTTTCTTGACCATGCCTCTGTGTTAAGATTTGGTTTGCCAACCTGGTACTTGTTGACATCCACCTGGTACTGAACCGTACTTATTACTGACTAAGTTCAGTTATTTCCTCCAATTTGTTGCATTTTTATTGATTTTCTTAGGGAAGACGCATGGTTTTGCTTCTGACCATGTCACAGCCCTATTGTTACAGATCTGCAACACAGGACTAAGGTAGAAGGGGGAAAACTGACCCTGCACTATGACTAGGCTGAAACACTACGATGGAGTGGGCGACCCATTCCTTGCGAATAGACTCACCGCCGATCCTAGGTTAATCTCAAGTGAAGACCTATAGATTAAGGGAAGGGGTAACCTAAAAGAACTAAGGACTGGGTACAAAAACGGGTCACCTCCTAGTAGAAAACATAGAGAAGGCTGCAGAAACCAATAGAAAACAGAGACTAAGGCTCGCAGAACCAGAGGTACCATTACTGCACAAATAACACACACAGAACACTAAGCAAAGCACCAAGCTAGAGCTCAAGCAGATTAACACTGTTGTCCAGCATGGACTGTGAGGCAGGTGCTGGTTAATAAAGAGTGAAACAAAAACCTGGCCCAAGACAAACCGAGCACCAGAGGAAAAAGAACAGAAGCCAGAACTCCACAAGAAAATGGCGGATAGTAACAAACTAAAAAGATTCTAACACCTATTGCTGCCATTTTTCATGACTGCTTTGGGTACCGCATGGCATTTAAGTCCATATTTCTGAGCAGACGGTGAATGGTAAAAACCTTGGTGTTCCTTTGACTTCTCAGCATCAGATTGCTTAGATAAGTAAATTTCTAGTACACAAGCATAAGGCAATTGCAATTTAACCTGCTCGAATATTCTTGTCATCACAGTTCAGCTAGGCAAGAATGATAAAATGTGTAATTCAACTCAACACAAAGATTCTTCGAATTGTGAAATGTGTCGTGATGGAAAAATGGGTTTGCCCATAGTAGTAAGATTGGCAAATGCTTTTGTAGACATTATGGGAGACATTTACTTAAGTCAAACATTTCTATGTTGTTGTTAATGAAAAGAACAATTGATTAAAATGTGACAAATTTTGTAAGAGACATAGCCCGCTAAATAAATTTGTCACATCTGTCTGTGTCCCAGAAAAGCAAATCACTTTGCCCAGTGAACAAAACAAGGTCCAAAAATACAAGGTTGGTGAAGTTTGATGTGGAAGAACACAGAGCCCGGACCTCAACCTCATTCAACAACTTTGGTATGAACAAGTATTCAGCTTCCCTCCATGTCATCTTCAAGCAGTCTGGAGCAAAGATGGCGTCTATGCTTTGATGCAGAAGGTCCAATGAAGAGAAAGGAGGTCAAGCTTCATAAACATGCAGGAATGTTTATTAGCGGATAAGTACGAATAGCCGTGCAAAAGCTAAACTATCATGATAGAGACAAGGTTAAAACATCAACGTGTTTCAGGTGCATAACCCCTTTATTTCTTTAGTGTGTGTAGTATCCCAATACTTTTGTCCTAAAAGTGATAAATCTATATAATTATGTATACAGACTCACATTTACAGGCTTAGAGTCACTCTAATCTAAACCACTTCACGATACAATTCGCTGGAAAGATGACCTTTATTTCCTAGAAGAAGTCTCACTGTTGCCACAAGTTTTCCACCATGGCTGGTGTGAAGCTTTACTCATTACCGGAGCACCGTTCTCACTTCCCCTATATTCTTTTTTCTTCACAATCCTATGAGAAACTTACTCCGAACACATTTTAAATCTTGCAGGTGCGAGACTGATTGTTTTTCTTTTAGACAGGATAGAGCCGAGTCTTAAATTAAAGGTCCATAGAGATGGAAGAATGAGTTCAAGAAAAGCCTGGTGAGTTTTATTTTCTTTTATTTTACTTTTATATATATATTTCTTTTTTTTACCAGACTCATTCTTTAGTCTAATGTATTATTCAAACAGCCAGATCTCCTCACATTATCTATTCTTTTGTACAAATTGCCTTGACTGTTTTTTTTTTCTGCTTCCCCTCTCCCTCTTCCTCCTGATCACATAATACAAAGTGGAATTATCTGCTAGTTTTGGAGGCAAATTGATGCAGTGATATTATTTGAAGGGATGTAAAATTGTTTCAATTGTTGTGAGGCTTTTCTCTCACAGCTGCACCCGCTCCTTTCAGCTTCTGAATAGATTTCTCTCCTATTTAGATACGACCCTGATCAAAAATGAAGATATATAATACGTAATTTTTTTTTTTCCCTTTAGAATATTTTTTTCAGATTCATTCCCTTTTCTCATTTACACAGAGAGAAAAGAAAGCAGGGGTTTGATCTATAATCTGTCAACCTGGAAACAGTTTGATCTGTTAAAGGAGATTTCCATGCTTGGGGTATACATAAAGTGACTGCAGACTTGTAAATCCTCATTGAACGCATGGTGCATACTGTCAGGAAACTCTTTGATGCCGGCAGTGGGGAAAGGTGGTCAAGTGAACGCACGTATGTGATTTGCATACTTTCGGACACATTCTGACTAGACATGTCTGACCTTACTCAATAAGCTTGCATTAAGCGAGGTTGCTCACGTCTAGTTGGCATGTGACCGCATATATGCAAATTGAATACTTACGGTCATGCGTTGCCTGCTCCA
The DNA here is from genome assembly GCF_032444005.1 of Ranitomeya imitator. Lineage (NCBI taxonomy): Eukaryota > Metazoa > Chordata > Amphibia > Anura > Dendrobatidae > Ranitomeya > Ranitomeya imitator. Next base: position 49,142,091 of record NC_091284.1, on the reverse strand, counting down.
GTGCCGGTGTTCTTCTGTGAAGATTCACAAGTTTGCACCATCTCAAACAGTGACTGAAGACTTATACCCGGACAACACCTTTCAGATGTAATTCCAGGCAATGAAAAAAAATTAGCACTGCGTGATCCACAACAGAGGACCCCAAAAACTTCTAAATTGCTGTAGTCAAGCTACTAAGTGAAATAGAATGCTACAATAAGACTTTATTTTTGCATTTCTGCCTTTTTTGTCTAGGTTTTGGTGTTTTTCGTCTGCTTTTTTTGTGTCGTGGTTCGTCTTCACTCTCAGCATTTTTGAGGTTCATTTTTTAACAATGTAGCATGCTCTAGATATAGCATTTTTTAATAGGAATTTGTTTAGCAAAAATGCAAATAGAAGAGAATGTTTGACCCCCCCCCCAAAAAAAAAGCACTGCAAGCACTAAAAACCACAACAAAAATGTGTGACTGTCACTTTATGCAGCTTTTTTCATTAAGAGCAACTTAAGATTTGAGGTTTTTACAAGCAAATGTAACATCGTCTTTCACTCATAGTCATTTGATTGTAAGTTTAGATGATATGAACCTCCACAGTGTTCGGATGACGATTGGAAGACATTGACAGAAACTCTCTGCAGCCCTTTACATACACAGCGCATTATGTATATCCAACATTTCATGGCTATATTGTGAGCTTAGCAGCAAGACTTACTGCTTATATTTTTTTATTTTTTTTTTTAACCGTGCCCTGTAGTCTGTCATCCTGAGAGCAACTGCTCAGCATGCAGAAGATGAGGTGCGTGCTAGCTAAGGACAACTTTTAATATCACCGCAATAAGCTGTGCCGCTACATCAAAACCAGGCGTGAAATGGAGCTTAATATGATCATGCAGGGGGCTATTTACTAACAATCTGCAAAAGGGAAAATCTGCTCTGACAGAGAAAAACAAGCATGAAAGTTATGATCAACATTTCGGTTTACAACTGAAAGAAGTGATTGCGAGGATCAGTGAAGCCAAAAATATCCCCCGCTCCCCCACCATAAAAAAAAAAGGTTTGGACATAAATTTCAAATTGCATGCAAGTAGAAAAGCTTTATCACATAGTTTTCCCATTGCATATTTCTCTCTGGAATTTTTTAAGGAACTGACTACTAAAATGGCAATTTCAAGAAGACATTCGAAGTATAGGGGTGACTCAAGGTCCTTCTGGAAAGCTTCAAATAGCCCCTCTATAAAATGTGTCAAAGAAAATGATCTGTTTACATGTTGGGAGAGAAGAGATGCAAAATGTTCCTAATTCTAGGAAAGTGGAGTCACATCATAGCTAGAGAAGTAATTATAAAGGGTTCAGTCACAACTAGAATTTGAAGCTTGGCAGTGGATGACCAAACAGTCCCTTTGACCCATATGAGAAGACCAGTTCTATTAAAGAGCCACAATAGGCTTTCATAGAGTTTGGTTCTTTGAGGAGCCTTGATAAAAAAAGTAGTTCACATTGCATCATGGTAGGCATAAAAACTGTGTAATGCCACGGCTCTGCTATGAGTATTTGTCCAAAGAGTCAAAAATCGCGCACTCGACAAAAAAAGCTGCTCAAAGGAAAAGAGGCAATATATTGAAGAAAAATAACCTTTGGCACTCAAAAATAGTTCACAATAGGTTCACTTTGAAGAAGTATTTATTATTCTTAACACTCAGCCGGTATTAATGAACGACAGACATCAAGACAATCCGACGTTTCGGCAAGTTCTGCCTTTTTCAAGGAAGACTATAATATTAGAAAAAAAAAATGAACAATAGCATAATAGAAAATACTCAACATCAAAGGCTGAATTAAAAAAAAACAAAAAGAAGTCCATCCAGGACGTGTGGCTGAATGAAGACCAGTGATAAAAGTAAAGCCAGAAATTTAGTGATACATTAGTAAAAAGTGGACCTGAAACCCGGAAATAACACATAAGAGTAAACTGGTGAGAGAACAAAGCTATGAGTATTTGGTCAGTATTTTTCCTCAGTATTTGTAAGCCGAAACCAGGAGTGGGTGATAAATGCAGAAGTGGTGACGTGTTTCTATAATACATTTCATCTGATTGTTCTTCACCTGGTTTTGGCTTACAAATACTGAGGAAAAATACTCACCAAATACCGATAGCGGGGCCATAGCCGTACATATTTTTTATGCCTACGATGATGCAATATGAACTGGTTTTTTTTTAACACGGTTCCTCAAAGAACCAAGCTCCATGAAAGCTCTTATAGATATCGGAGTTGTCTAAAAGTGTAATAGCGGCCATCTACTGTACTGATGAAGAGCCATTGGGTCACAAGCAAATTGATAGGGTGCTAAATCAAGGAGCAAAGTCTAAGGAATTGTGATTTCTCCAATGTTAAAGGGAACATGTCACCATTTTTTTCTTTTATATCACAAAATCCTAAATCAGCATGTTGCAACCTCATTCATAGATATTTACCCCCATTGAAAGAAGCCTGGTAGGCGAAATGGCGGGGTATAGTGAGGGTGCTTAATGTACCGTAAGTAATTTGTCATCTTTAGGATTACTTTGCAGCTTTCTGCTGTTTATTGGACACATGGCTCTTATTGCATGTCAACCAGCTTTAAATATGTCTGACATTCGTCTCTAGCACTTGGCACTTTCACACATGGCAGGTCAACAATTGATTTTGCATTATACTTGAATTTTCTTTAGTCACTACTCACTTGACTTTAATACTATATGCACTAGCAGTAGATAGGCTTACATCCATTTGGGCATTAATTATATAAAAAAAAAATTTCACAATGATAATGCAGTATGCACTTTTTTGAACTGTATCATGATCTAAGTGACTCTCTCCATGTGCCGTTTTTTATGAACTATCCTTGAGAGACATTTTTTAGTGCTGCCAAAGTCCCCAGCCAAAGATTGCCCCTTGCTATTTTAGTGAAATACCCTTTGATTAAATTTTTTGATAGATTATTTTAAAATTGTTAATAAAATATTAGAACATTTAAGCCTTCTTGTTCAAGCCTCTTTATCCCTCTGATCTGTTGGTTTGGGATATGTTGTTAAGTACGAGTTTCTTCTTGTATGAAGCAATACCACCATTTCCCCAGCACCTGTGTTGCATTCCAGAAAGATGTATATTATGTCCTGACTCCCTTATATATCCGCAAAACAAACATTTGAAGTGCTACAGCGAGGTATGCAAATTTGGATGGTCTGGTCTGATGGGCATGATTGCAGTGACACCTGTCCCCCCACTCCATTGCCAAACACTGTCCTTCCTCTGTGATTGGTGTGGAAGACGCATCCTGTATCATACACATAGCCAAATGAGATCTCCCGGCTCCACAGGGACATCACAGACTCCGTGCAGGTGCACTTTGCTCTGCATACTGTGGGCAGAGCCTACAACCCTACTGCGCATGTTCCAGCATACGCATTTGCGGCTCCTGCTTCCTGGAACCAATTCGTCCATTCTTGCCGGTGGAATCGAGTTTAATTCCGGTGGCAAGGAACAAAACAAAACAATATGGGTGAAATGGTTCCAGTAAGTAGGAGCTGGAAAGATTAGTGCCGATGCATGCACAGTTAGGTTTTAGGCTCATAGGTTTTAGGTAACAGCTGACACCAACATGAGCTGAAATCACCAAAATGCATTTGTTATGTCTGTCAGAGGCCACAGGCATGATTAAAGGGAACCTGTCACCCCGTTTTTTCAGATTGAGATATAAATACTGTTAAATAGGGCCTGCGCTGTGCGTTACAATAGTGTATGTAGTGTACCCTGATTCCCCACCTATGCTGCCATCGGTGGGGGCGGCCATCTTCCTGGGGCCGCGCGTGCGCAGATGGAGTTTGCATCTCGGCTTTGGGAAAATGGCCGCCGCGATCTCTTCTGCGCACGCGCGGCATCCCGCGGCCATTTTCCTGAAGCCCCGTGCAGCAGAGCACTCCATCTGCGCACGCGCGGCCCCAGGAAGATGGCCGACCCACCGATGACAGAGGGTGATAGCGCAGATCGCGCGCTGCTTCTTCACGTGCGCGCAGTGGATTCGTCACTGTGACATGCGCACACCACTACGCCACCAACGGAAAGCTGGGGAAGAAAAGAGCGATGTCACCACGCCCATCTGACCAGACCAGCCTGATTGACAGGCGAAAACGGCGACTTTGGTAATGTATTTCGCAGCATAGGTGGGGAATCGGGGTACACTACATACACTATTGTAATGCACAGCGCAGGCCCTATTTAACAGTATTTATATCTCAATCTGAAAAAACGGGGTGACAGGTTCCCTTTAAGGGTGCATAGTCACCTGAAACGTGTCATTGTCACATATCATGTAAATGTCAACGCTGATGTTGTTTTATCCTCTGCTGAGCACCTCTTGGTGAATAAAGAAGGAGTTTGTTCACAAGTTTGTTGGGCTGGATTTCTCATGTTCTGATTGCCCCACGGTTTAACACAGCGTTCTCCCTGTTCCGAACACCTAAGGATGTCTACTATAGTGAGTTGGATTGTTTTCTAGCTCAAAAAGACTACCTCATGCAGTCTTGGCACAAGCCACTTCTTCTTCACCCTTTAACCCTTGTACAGGATCTTTTCTTACAACGGGGTCCAGTGGATTGCACCTCTGGCGGAGTGAACCAGAGGTAGAAAGGGTGGCCAAGCAGGATCAAATCAAAACAGTTTCATCAAGGACAAAATCAAGGACAAAATTGAGCATGTACTGGCAACTTTCTACACATGTTACAACTAGTGTTGAGCGATACCGTCCGATACTTGAAAGTATCGGTATCGGATAGTATCGGCCGATACCCGAAAAATATCGGATATCGCCGATACCGATATCCGATACCAATACAAGTCAATGGGACATCAAGTATCGGAATGTATCCTCATGGATCCCAGGGTCTGAAGGAGAGGAAACTCTCCTTCAGGCCCTGGGATCCATATTAAAGTGTAAAATAAAGAATTAAAATAAAAAATATTGTTATATTCACCTCTCCGGCGGCCCCTGGACATCAGCGGGAGGATCCGGCGTCCGGCACGGCTTCTTTCTTCAAAATGCGCGCCTTCAGGACCTGTGGAATGACGTCCCGGCTTCTGATTGGTCGCGTGCCGCCCATATGACCGCCACGCGACCAATCAGAAGCCGCGACGTCATTCCTCAGGTCCTAAAAGGCGCTTATTCTAGGACTTTAGCTGAGGAATGACGTCGCGGCTTCTGATTGGTCGCGTGGCGGTCACATGGGCGGCACGCGACCAATCAGAAGCCGGGACGTCATTCCACAGGTCCTGAAGGCGCGCATTTTGAAGAAAGAAGCCGTGCCGGACGCCGGATCCTCCCGCTGATGTCCAGGGGCCGCCGGAGAGGTGAATATAACAATATTTTTTATTTTAATTCTTTATTTTACACTTCCGATACCGATACCCGATATCACAAAAATATCGGATCTCGGTATCGGAATTCCGATACCGCAAGTATCGGCCGATACCCGATACTTGCGGTATCGGAATGCTCAACACTAGTTACAACTGATTGCTGCTGGTCAGCAGTAAGCTGGAAATGGGACAAGAGGCAGGAGAGCTGGAAGAGCAGCATCCACCTCTTTGTACTTGCGATAAAACTTCAAGAATGGATTTATATAACTTTTTCAAATAAATTGTACAAGCAAGGGATGAATGTAAAAATCATTAAAACCAAACGTCTACTCACATGCCCTTAAGTAGGGGTCTAATATCCTCATGACCGGTTCCCTTTAAAACATTATATGAAAAGAGAAGGAAAACACAAGCATTTTAGAATAATGGAAAATAGTTTTTTGGGAAAATCATACAGTACAATCATCACGACCCTGATCGGTTTTGTGCATGGATTACGATAAAGTCTCATTTCTGCTGGTTCCACAGTTTGTAGCCAGCACTAATCTGGCAACATATGTCTAATAAATGGAACATCTGCATCATAAAAAGGCAGAGAGAAACTGAAATAAACAGAAAATGTCTTCACCAGTCATTTGTTTTGCCGAAAGAAAATTCTAAAATGTCCACAAACAGAAACTAGTTATAAAAAAAAATAAGCAGTGTGTCTTCCAAAATATCATGGCCTGGAAACTCTTTATAAGGGTCTCATCTACTCTACTGCATTTAGAGATGAGCAAATCAGTTCAAGGCAAATTCTATTTTTTTTTTTACAAAAACAAAACATTCAAATTATTTTTTTATTTGGTTTCTAAGAATTAAATAAAATGGCCCATTCTGCTGATTTGTAGCCGAGTGGGAATTAGATGGAAAAAAATGCTCACCTTGCCGCTAAACTTATCCTGCTGCTGTGGCCCCCATCTGCGTCATGTATTGTAACGTCATGGCGCTGGAAGCCAAGGCACAGTGTGGAGACCCTGGAACAGGCTGTTCCACTTGGTGTAGAAGGAGAGAAGATGCTGCCCGGATTGGGGGCTGCGGCAGCGGCGCAGAAGAGCAGTCAGGTGAATTCTATTTTTAATTTTTCTTCAGTCTATGTTTATTATTTTCTGCGAGAATAAAATGTCCCGGTCAAACTCAAACAAAATGCTGAATTCAAATTTTGTCAGATTCGCTTTTGGCCACTCTATCTATTTCTTAACCATAAAAAAATCAAAGCCCTATAAGTCATATATTCTGCATATTCTGATGCTTAACAACAGGCATTTGCAAAATGTCAATGAAGGAGAGTTTGAATTTGTAATTTGGCTCAATTTATTGGGGCATTTTAGGGCAGGTGCAGGTGGCCGTAGATCCTCTCTTCTGAGAGAATCGGGCATATTATGCTACTAACCCTATGATCACAATAATCATAGTGAGATCCGATTGTCTCAGATGAGGAAAAGATGGAGACATTTGACAGACGGACTCCTGGAGTGAGACGGGGATGGTGAGCTGACTAAAAATTTTCATTTTTCTTATTAAAGGGAACCTGTCACCCCGTTTTTTGAGATTGAGCTATAAATACTGTTAAATAGGGCCTGCGCTGTGTGTTCCTATAGTGTATGTAGTGTACCCCGATTCCCCACCTATGCTGAGATATAACTTACCAAAGTCGCCGTTTTCGCCTGTCAATCAGGCTGGTCAGGTCGGGAGGGCGTGGTGACATCGCTGGTTCTTCCTCAGCTTTACGTTGGTGGCGTAGTGGCGTAATGGTGAACAAGCAGCGCGCGATCTGCGCTGTAATCCCTTGCATCGGTGGGGGCGGCCATCTTCCTGGGGCCGCGCGTGCGCAGATCGAGTGCTCTGCTGCACGGGGCTTCAGGAAAATGGCCGCGGCATGCCGCGCGTGCGCATTAGAGATCGCGGCGGCCATTTTCCCAAAGCCGAGATGCAAAAACGGGGTGACAGGTTCCCTTTAAGCTGCAATACATGAATGTGTGAAACCATCATAAAAGAGAATTAGTCTAAAATCATATATAACAATTTTTTTAAAAGGCATGATTTTTATTCAGATGGTTTAATGTATTCATCTGTTTATTCATTCATTCATTCATGCATTTATTGATTCATTCATTTATTCATTAATTTGTTCATTCATTCATTCACTTTTTCAGGGAACACTTTGTTGCTGCAACTTTACCTCTCATTCTAGTCTTCTAGTCAATTGTAAAATCTTTTATTAGGGCACAATAAAGGACATTCCCCCACCAGGACTCCGCTTTATTAGCTACAATAGAAAAAATCAATAGATGGATGTCTGTTATTTTCAATGGAAGTGACTCCAGGGAAAACACGCATTTACATTACAGCATCTATCTTCTAACAATAAAACCTGATTTCAGGAACTTGCTACAAATGGTAGTGGAGTCGTGAGCAAGAGTCAAAGCAGGACCTCAATTACCATTTTACAGTATTTATTGTTCTTCAAAAGCTGTACATGTCACACACATGAATGTGCTGAATACCTGCCAATTGAATCAAAATTTACCATGGTTTTATGGAATTTTGAGACGCAATCTGGGCAAAATTGGGAAGCACTGTTCAATAAGAGGAATGGGCTTTGCTTAAAACCTGCCTGAAAGTGGGCTTTCCATGTTTGGGAGAGGGTAAATAATGAAAGGTTTTAGGTCGTTCCTGGGTGGGGATGGAAACGGGACTTTAACATTCTTTTTTTTGCAATGGAAAAGATTCACCAGCAGTTGGTAAGTTGTGTGAGGCTGTGGCCTCTGTTACAGCTAGGGGGCGCTGTTTGTTCTCCCCAGGTTGTGCATGCAGACGGATGAAGTCCATAGGTATGCATGAGAGTCACGGTTTTCTGGTCCGTGTTTTCCATGTGGCTGAAGGCCACAGGTTTGTGTGTTAAAAGCCCTGCAGTAATGGGTATGGGTGTGTCAGGCGTCAGGTGTGCGAGGTGCACGTCAGTGTCAGTCTGGTGTGTGCTGATCTGCAGAGCAGAGGCCTGCAGAATGCTGGCTAAGTGCATAGAGGCACAGGCCAGCAGAGCCAGCACCCAGGGCAGCTGAATAGCCTGGCACTCGCAGCTACGTAGCAATGCAAGTCATTCGTGGTACTGGTCTCGGATGTGGACAAGTCCTATGCCTGGAGGTGGATGTCCTGTGCTTAAAGGAGTCGGATGTGGACAGTCCTGTGCCCGGAGGTGGATGTCCTGTGTCCGAAAGAGGACTAGCATGTGCAACGATTGCAAATAGGTGGATATGGTGTCCGACTGCTATCCGGAGGCTATCCTGGACTGTGTATGGCTGTGTGAGTAAAGAGACTGTAAGAGTCTGTGATACTGGGATGCAGGACACCCACGAGAACTTGTTAGAGGAAGGCTGGCATGTGTAGTATCTGCAACATATGAGGCTGTGTATATGGAGACTGTGAAATGGCGTGCGGTCGCCCAGGGAAACTGGACAAGCGAAGTCGGGCCTGTTTAGGGACCATAATCTAAAGCCATATGATTTGTACTGCTACGAACTGGTGTAAACTGATCAACATTCAGTTTCTCAGAGCAACATTTATGGTGGTTTTGGGTGGAAAAGTACGCAAATTAATTCTCTTGTAGAACAAAAGACTACCTTGCAAAGTACACGAGGGAACCGATATCTACCTTTTAACTAGCCTTGCCACCCTTTATCGAGCCTTGTTAAAGGGTCAGACAGTGGCTTATAGGTTCACCAATAGAAAAGAGTGAATTAATTCAAATGGAATTGAATTCAACTTGAATTTTACAAAAATCTGCAAAACTGCCAAAACGTGGATTTTTTTTATAATTTGCTTCGGCATGTGTTCAGCAAAATAGTGGTCACTGGTCTCCATTTTTATGAACCATAATGGGCCATCAAAAAGTTAAAAAAATATTAAAGCTATTTACTTACCTCTTCGGTCATCTCTTTGGCCCCTCTGCTACTCACCACCCTCCAGTCCTCTACGCATCTTCTGATACCATAGCAAGTTCAATGAAAACTCCGGACCTCTGATGTTACACGGGAAGGTTCTGTGCAAACCATTGGATGATCATAGCGCACATTGTAATGTTTAGCAGAACCCTCCTGACCGTCATGATAGCTGGAAGTCCAGCACAGTGCGAGAGGCCCAAAGATTCTAACTGACGGCAGGAGATCAGAAGATGCAGCGAGGATCAGGATGAATGTTGGTGAGCAGCGGAGGACCCGACGAGATAAGCAGAGGGTGATTATAGCTACTTTCTTATTTTTTACAGGTTTATTATGCTTTGAGGTCTTTAGAGAAAGTCTCTTTAAGTAGTGTCATTACTTTCCCCATGTTGGTGCTGTAAAGGAGTTAGGCTGGTTTCACATTTGCGTTTTTTTGGGTGCGTTTTTGCGGTAAAAAACGCAAAAAAACGCATGGTGAAAAAACGCATGTAAACGCGTGCAATGTTAGGGCTAGCGGAATGCACCAAATAATAAGACTGATAGTGTATGGTGCGTTCGCAGCCCGGGGTCCACCGTGCAGAGATGGAACCTGCTGCTAAGTAATGATGGACTATATGGCGGTACTCATAGGTATACACACGTGGGTTAAACTTCACCCAACGTGAAGGAAGCGATCCTGTTGCGTCACAGGATCACGGTACCGCACATAGAAGGCGAGCAAGCAGTCAGCGAACTTAACCCCAACTAGGATTGAAGTCCGATTAGACCCTTGCTGGCACAACACCGCAACTGGGTGTGTAAGGAAGTTGAGTAACAATATAGGGCACAAGAGTGCATGCGGTGCCGCACTGACGAACGCCACTAACCACCCAGGCTTGGGTAAGGAAAGCACAGAGGAAGTGCACAGCGCCGCACTGGCGGTCACAGCAACTGGACGCTGTAACGTGTGATTAGTGCTGATGGCTAAGTCGGGCGCTGGATAGCAACCACACACCTTCCGCGAACAGACATTCAATAGGGAAGGGGTTTCCAAGGACGACTTGCACTCACAACAATCACACGTAAGCAAATGTACACTAGCGCATGGCCGTGCGGTCATGCGCAGTTTATATAGTTGCAGCACAGGAAGTGGCCACGGAAACTTTGCCCTTCCAAGACCTGCCAAGAGGACCAATGGAATGTGCTGACCTGTCCTCTGGGCCATAACCGTTCCAATCCACCAGATAGAACTTTTTGCCGCGTACCACCTTGCACCCCAAAATAGCGTTCACCTCGTAATCATCCGTAGACGAACCCGATGTCCCGGCAGATGACTCGGAAAACCGGGACATGTATACGGGTTTCAAGAGGGACACATGAAAGGTGTCGGTGATACCCAAGCGTGGAGGAAGAGCCAAACGGTAGACCACAGGATTAACCTGTTCGAGAACCTTGAAGGGACCCAAGTAGCGAGGAGCAACCTTAGTGGACTCAACTCGCAGCCTGATGTTACGGGCGGAGAGCCACACCAAGTCGCCAGGGGCAAAGGTCGGAGCGGGGCGCCGATGAACATTGGCGGAGGACCTCATTCTCTCCTTGGAGGCCCGAATGGCATCCTGCGTGCGATCCCAAATATCCCGTGCCTCCGCAGCCCAGTCTGCCACCCTGGGATCAGCGGAAGACACAGGCATGGGCACAGGAACACGCGGATGCTGGCCGTAATTTAGGAGGAATGGAGTCTGACCGGTGGAGTCGGCTACGGCATTGTTAAGTGCAAACTCTGCCCACGGTAGCAAGGATGCCCAGTCATCCTGCCTGGCAGAAACAAAATGTCGTAAATATGTGACCAAGGTCTGGTTGGTCCTCTCTACCAACCCATTCGTCTCGGGATGATATGCCGAAGAGAGATTCAACTCAATACTGAGTAGACGACAAAGCTCTCTCCAGAATCGAGACGCAAACTGGGGACCCCGGTCACTAACAATTTTGTCTGGCATACCGTGTAGGCGAAAGATATGCTTGACGAACAAGACAGCCAACGCCCGTGCAGAAGGTAGCCGTGGAAGAGGCACCAAGTGCACCATTTTGGAAAAATGGTTGGTGATCACCCAGATAATGGTGCAGTTACGAGACTTGGGTAACCCCACCACAAAGTCCATCCCGACCATCTCCCAGGGCCTGTCCGCCACCGGCAGAGGAAAAAGCAAACCAGCTGGCCGTTGCCGAGGAGTCTTGTTCTTGGCGCAAGAGACAAACGCCCGAACATACTCTGCGACATCACGAGCCATATGCGGCCACCAGTACGTCCTCGCCAGTAACTCAGATGTCCTTTTGGTACCAAAATGTCCACCCACCCTGGACGAGTGTGCCCAAGAGAAAACCTCCGGTCGCAAATTGGATGGAACAAAAGTCTTGCCCGGGGGCACAGACTCTAGCGAAACCGGGGCCACAGTTCTCAAGCTCTCGGTGGGGACAATAAGCCGAGGCTCCTCCTCCTCCTCCGCAGATGACACAACGGAGCGAGAGAGAGCGTCGGCCCGAATGTTCTTCTCCCCAGAAAGAAAATTGAGAGTGAAATGAAACCGGGAGAAGAATAAGGACCATCTGGCCTGGCGAGAATTCAACCACTGGGCTGTCTGCAGGTACACAAAATTTTTATGGTCTGTGAAGACTTGGAAGGGAAAACGTGCTCCCTCCAAGAGATGTCTCCACTCCGAGAAAGCCAACTTCATGGCTAGCAACTTCCTGTCCCCGATGGAATAATTCCTCTCTGCTGGTGCGAAGGTCTTGGAAAAAAAAAAGCAAGGATACTTCCGACCTTGAGCATCCTTTTGGAAGAGGACTGCTCCAGCACCAACAGAAGAGGCATCCACCTCCATGATAAATGGCTTATCAACATCGGGGCGATGTAGAATGGTTGCACTAGCGAAGTGTGACTTTATAGAGATAAAGGCCTTGGAGACCTCCTCAGACCACAATTTGGGATTCTCCCCCTTCTTGGTGAGGGCAACCAAGGGAGCTACCAAAGTTGAGAAGTGCGGGATGAACTGGCGATAATAATTGATGAACCCCATAAAGCGCTGCACCGCTTTAAGAGAATGGGGTTCCTGCGAGTCCATCACAGCCTGTAGTTTGGCAGGATCCATAGCCAATCCCTGGGCTGAGATGATGTAGCCTAGGAAAGGTAAAGACTCCTGCTCAAACATACACTTCTCCAACTTGGCATAGAGGGAGTTTGCCCGTAGGAGGTCGAAGACTTTGCAAACATCTCTCCGGTGGGAGTCAATATCTGGAGAGTAGATGAGAATATCATCCAGATAGACTACGACCGAGGTGGAAAGCATATCCCGGAAGATATCGTTCACAAAGTCTTGGAAAACGGCTGGGGCATTACAGAGCCCGAAGGGCATCACCAGATATTCATAGTGCCCATCCCTGGTGTTAAAAGGCATCTTCCATTCGTCCCCCTCATGGATGCGAATCAGGTTGTAAGCACCCCGCAGATCTAATTTAGTAAATACCCTTGCTCCCCGAAGCCTATCGAATAGCTCAGATATCAAAGTCAAAGGGTACTTATTCTTAACGGTGATGGCGTTAAGACCCCTGTAGTCTATGCATGGACGCAATTCCCCACTCTTCTTCTGCACGAAGAAGAACCCTGCCCCAGCAGGTGACACTGACTTCCTGATGAACCCTCTTGCCAGATTTTCCTGGATGTACTGTGACATTGCCTCCGTCTCCGGGAGAGATAGCGGATAGACTCGACCCCGGGGAGGCTCAGCACCAGGCAAGAGGTCAATAGGACAGTCATAGGGGCGATGGGGCGGAAGGGTCTCCGCCGCCTTTTTGGAGAACACGTCAGCATAAGACCAATACTGCTTGGGGAGAGAGGATAGATCTGCGGGTACCTCTGTTGTAGCAACCTGAATGCACTCCCTCTGACACCTACCCCCACAAGATTCACCCCATCCCAGAATTCTGCCTGAGGACCACTCGATATGAGGAGAGTGGTACCGTAGCCAAGGTATTCCCAACAGGACCTCATCAATTCCCTCTGGAATGACGAGCAGAGAAATAATCTCCTGATGAGATGGCGACATGGACAGAGTAAAAGGGATGGTCTGGTGAGTTATCTGTGAGGGCAGAGTCGACCCATTCACCACTCGTACCGTTACAGGTTGAGCTAGCATAACCAGAGGTATTGCGTGGCGTTGGGCGAAGGCAGAAGACATAAAATTGCCCTCCGCCCCAGAATCCATGCAGAGCTCTACCGAGTGGGAGAATGAGCCTATAGGAATTGTCCCCTTAAAGGACAATTTAGAGGCAAACGTCGCCGTGTCTAGGGTACCTCCACCTATTACCACTAGACGCTGACGTTTCCTCGACCGCTGAGTACATCTGGTGGCTAGATGTCCAGACTGCTGGCAAACATGACAGACCCTGAGTGCACAAGCGGTCCGGGACTTAGATCCCGCTTGTGACACTTCCCTGGCCTCATGTGACTCAGGAACCAGAACCGGAGATTCCAGAGGTTTGGCGAAAGTAGGAGCCAGCCGAAACCTCTGCCTACACTGGGCTCACTCTAACCTCCGCTCGTTAAAACGGAGGTCAATTCGAGTGGAGACTGTTATTAACTCCTCCTGTGTGGCAGGAATCTCCCTAGTGGCCATAGCGTCCTTTACGTGGTCAGCCAAGCCCCTCCAAAATATGGGGATAAGAGCTTTATCCGACCATTCCAGCTCAGATGCTAGAGTGCGGAATTGGACGGCAAAATGACTGACCAAAGACTCACCCTGAGTTAATGCCAGCAGTTGGAGCGCAGTGTCATGGGTGACTTGAGGTCCTAAAAAGACCTGTTTCAAAGTGCTCAAAAACAGCGGAGCACTCTGCACCACATGATCGCCATGCTCCCACAGCGGCGTAGCCCATTCCAACGCCCTGTCCGACAATAGAGACACAATAAATCCCACCTTAGCCCGCTCTGTGGGGAAACGTGCAGCCAGCAGCTCGAGATGAATAGAGCACTGACTCACAAATCCCCTACAAAATTTGCTATCACCAGAAAATTTTTCTGGCAGCGGGAGGCGAGAAAATGTCGGAACAGGGGTGGCAATGGACAAAGTTGCTGCAGCCACGCTGGCAGCCTGTACAGCAACTGCGGTAACATCCACAGCTGAGGTTGAGCTCTCGAGAGCCGCCAACCTACCCTCCAGCTGCTGGAGTTACCGCAAGGATTGCTGTTTGTCCGTCATCACTAGCCAGACCCTGGCGTTTTTTTGGGTGCGTTTTTGCGGTAAAAAACGCAAAAAAACGCATGGTGAAAAAACGCATGTAAACGCGTGCAATGTTAGGGCTAGCGGAATGCACCAAATAATAAGACTGATAGTGTATGGTGCGTTCGCAGCCCGGGGTCCACCGTGCAGAGATGGAACCTGCTGCTAAGTAATGACGGACTATATGGCGGTACTCATAGGTATACACACGTGGGTTAAACTTCACCCAACGTGAAGGAAGCGATCCTGTTGCGTCACAGGATCGCGGTACCGCACATAGAAGGTGAGCAAGCAGTCAGCGAACTTAACCCCAACTAGGATTGAAGTCCGATTAGACCCTTGCTGGCACAACACCGCAACTGGGTGTGTAAGGAAGTTGAGTAACAATATAGGGCACAAGAGTGCATGTGGTGCCGCACTGACGAACGCCACTAACCACCCAGGCTTGGGTAAGGAAAGCACAGAGGAAGTGCATGGCGCCGTACTGGCGGTCACAGCAACTGGACGCTGTAACGTGTGATTAGTGCTGATGGCTAAGTCGGGCGCTAGATAGCAACCACACACCTTCCGCGAACAGACATTCAATAGGGAAGGGGTTTCCAAGGACGACTTGCACTCACAACAAACACACGTAAGCAAATGTACACTAGCGCATGGCCGTGTGGTCATGCGCAGTTTATATAGTTGCAGCACAGGAAGTGGCCACGGAAACTTTGCCCTTCCAAGACCTGCCAAGAGGACCAATGGAATGTGCTGCAGAGCCTGAGCACGTGACCCTCGATCTCCAACGGGAGATCTTGCCCTGGGCATGCTCAGTGTGTGCAGACAAGGACTTAGTCCCAGAGAAGTCCGCTCGCTGCTGACCAGCACTGGGTTTAATGGCAGAAGCTGAAGAAGCAGCAGTAACCCTCTGTACAGAGTGAGACTGAGCAAGACGCTGGGAGCGACGTCCCTGCTGAGCAGACTCCACTGCGGCTGGACCGCAGCGGAGATGGCTCGAGATTCCCCCTGTGCAGAAGCGGGAACTCGAGACCTAACATGCAAACGCTGCGTTTTTTTATGAAGCATGCGTTTTTGCATGTGGTGAAAAAAACGCGGCGTTTTGACGCGTTTACATGCGTTTTTTCATGCTGAGAAATGTGTGACAGCTGCCAATCATCAAAATAAAGTAAAAAACCCACTATAAACAGAAATAGTTAGGGTTAGGGTTAGGGTTAGGGGTAGGGATCATAACCCTAACCCTAACCCTAAAGGGATCCTAACCCTAACCCTACTGCTAACCCTAACCCTAAAGGGATCCTAACCCTACCCCTAACCCTAACCCTAACCCTACCTCTAACCCTAAGAGATCCTAACCCTACCCCTAAACCTACCCCTAACCCTAAAGGGGTTAGGGTTAGGGGTAGGGTTAGGGTTAGGGGTAGGGTTAGGGTTAAGGGTAGGGTTAGGGGTAGGGTTATGGTTAGGATCCCTTAGGGTTAGGGGTAGGGTTAGGGTTAGGGTTAGGGGTAGGGTTAGGGGTAGGGTTAGGATCCCTTAGGGTTAGGGTTAGGGGTAGGGTTAGGGGTAGGGTTATGGTTAGGATTCCTTAAGGTTAGGGTTAGGGGTAGGGTTAGGGTTAGGGGTAGGGTTAGGGTTAGGATCCCTTGATCACCTTTATGTTGGGGGGTGGCATATCAGTGTGTTTTCTGTTTTTTTAATATAAAGACGCATGCGTTTTTAACGCAAAAAAACGCATGCACAAAAAAACACATGTGTCCCCATTGACTCCAATGTATTTTTTGACCCCCCAAAAAATGTAACTCAAAAATACTACAAGTTGCATTTCTGAAAAAGAACGCATGCAGCAAAAAAACGCATGCGTTTTAAAACGCGACCAAACGCGTACAACAAAAAACGCATGCGTTTTCAATGTTAAACATAGGGGAAAAAACGCATGCGTTTTTTGTGCAAAAAACGCTGCAGACAAAAACGCAAGTGTGAAACCACCCTTAACGATCCTTCATGGTGGATTGTAAAGCCTAACGATTTCACTGTCAGATTACTGCTATGAATTCAACTTTAGGATTCTTGGAAGATGAAGACCCTGGGCAATTGTCCTTTCTTCCACTCCAAAAACTAACCCCAGGTCCTAGAATTGTCCGAATAGTAAAACAAAAACATTTGCCTTACTAGATTTTTGTCAGCATTTAGATGTTTATTTTTTACATTTTTCACTTCATTTTTTTTAAACAAAAAAAAGTGCATTACTCATGTGAAATGTACAATCTTTTAATGATACATTCATCACATTCCTATAAATGTAATATCTGTATAAAAATATGCACTTCATCTGCAGCCGCCATTGCCGGGGGCTATAATAAACTCACATAAATATACCAGACATTACTTCTCAGAGACACATTGGTCTTGCAGCAGAGTAATCACAGGTCGCATTGTCCTTTTATTACCGAAACTTCTTTTTCAAGGGGTGATTTGCCAAGTTAAACAAACTCATAAAAGGTTATCTGTGCCTACATGTCAGCAGCTTCCATAGGTTATCTCGGCCTTTATGTCAACGGGTAGAAATAAGAGCAGACAGGGGAAATATTTCAGACCTTGCACTGCAGCACCAATGATATTAGCAGAGTATGGGTGGAATACACATGGAGGCCGGAGGGGAATCACATGTTTCCTTTTAAAGAAGTTGAATTTCAGTGTATTAGAAAGATTATTCAGATTGACATTTAGATAAAGAATTCCTTCAGCTTTCACTGAACATTTATCTTCCCTGATAAAGATCTGTTACTGCAGACACCAACTAATGTACAGAATTTATCTTATGCAACATGTTTACTGAGTTTTCAATTTATCATTCTTAAAGTGGCGAAATCGTTAGAATCACGCACCTGTTGTTTGTATCCAGGTATTGAATTTTTGCTAAAATGAAGTTGTAAAGATGACGCCTGTCCTTGTGCTCTTTCGAGGTATATGGATAACCCCGAGGCTCTCTTAGACGTAGCCCGTTCATGTACTAGAAGTTTGGCAAGCAATGTTACATTTTTTTCCTACAAAACATTCATAATAAGAAAATTGAAATACATGCTGTCACGCTCAGCTCAGGAGGGAAGACGGCCAGTCCAAGGCTTGCGATGCGATCCTTGAGTGAGTAACACAGCAGTCTGACTGCATCGCATCAGTGATGCTGAGTGGGAGGGGTGGGCGGTATTATGGGCAGGGAAGAGGTGAAAATTCATTTGGGTTTTATATACGCTTGACTTGCTGACGTGTTTGTAAATGCGAAATGAATATTCACCCTTTCCCCCAACCATAATTCCACCCACCCCTCCATGCTGGCATCACTGATTCAGTCAGACTGCCAAATAACTCGCCCGAGGATCGCATTGCAATCCTCGGACTGGCCATCTGCCTTACTAACCTAAGCTTGAGAGCTTGTATTTCTATACAGCTGCCACTTGCAGGTCAGGAGATCAGTCTGACTGAATCTGTGATGTCATTGCAGAGGGGTTTAAGGACATGGGAAGGGGTGAATATTCATTTGCAGTTTACATATGTTTGACTAAACAATAAATTTGTTTGGGGTTTACAGGAATACAACAAGGCAACATAGAGAAATATAAGTTACATATCCTAAAAGGGCTGCCCAAGCCCTATTTCAGGATACTGTTTGTATACTACATGAAAATGACCTGACACATTCCCTTTAATTGTGGATAAAGATTAAACATTATTATCATTTAAACCCTTCATTACCTTCCCTTTGGTGGGAGTGACATCGGAGAATAATAAATATCTTTTCATCTTTTGAATTTGGATACATATTATTTCAACCAAATCGAATTCCCCGATTGGAGCAAGACTGTCACAAACTAACTTTACGAAATTCGCACATCTCTACTTACAACCAAACTTATTACATCTTAGATAATCCATCAATACATCATAACAGACCGGACATTCAGCGTCTCCCACTCACACACCACCTCCTCACCTCGCCCCCTATCTGTCGGAGTCCCGCAATGTTCAGTTCTACGGCCCCTGCTCTTCTTCATTTACACTTTTGGCCTGGGACAGCTCATAGAATCTCACGGTTTTCAGTATCATCTCTATGCTGATGACACAAACATCTACATCTCTGGACCAGATATCATCACTCTAACCAGAATCCCTCAATGTATTTCCGCTATTTCATCATTCTTCTCCGCTAGATTTCTAAAACTTAACACGGACAAAACAGAGTTCATCATTTTTCCCTCATCTCACGCGACCCCCCCAACGAACCTATCCATTACAGTAAACGGCTGCCCACCCTCCCCAGTCCCACAAGCTCTCTGTCTTGGGGTAATCCTTGACACTGATCTCTCCTTCAAACCACATATCTAAGCCCTTTCCACTTCCTGCCGCCTTCAACTCAAAAACATTGCATGGATCCATACATTCCTAAACCAAGAATCTGCAAAAAAACCCTAGTCCATTCCCTCATCATCTCCCGCCTTGACTATTGCAACCTCCTGTTCTGTGGCCTCCCCTTGAACACTCTCACACCCCTTCAATCTATTCTAAACTCTGCTGCCTGACTAATCCACCTGTCCCACCGCTATTCCCCAGCCTCGCCCTTCTGTCAATCCCTTCACTGGCTCCCCATTGCCCAGAGACTCCAGTACAAAACCCTCACCATGACATACAAAGCCATCCACAGCCTGTCTCCTCCATACATCTGTGACCTCGTCTCCTGGTACTTACCTGCACACAACCTCCGATCCTTACAAGATCTCCTCTACTCCCCTCTTATCTCCTCTTCCCACAATCGCATACAAGATTTCTCTCGCGCATCCCCCCTACTTTGGAAGTCTCTACCACAATATATCAGACTCTCGCCTACCATCAAAACCTTCAAAAAGAACTTGAAGACCCACCTCTTCAGACAAGCCTACAACCTGCAGTAACCACCGATCGACCAAACCGCTGAACGACCAGCTCTACCCTCGCTTACTGTATTCTCACCCATCCCTTGTAGATTGTGAGCCCTCGCGGGCAGGGTCCTCTCTCCTACTGTACCAGTCGTGACTTGTATTGTTTAAGATTATTGTACTTGTTTTTATTATATATACCCCTCCTCACATGTAAAGCGCCATGGGATAAATGGTGCTATAATAATAAATAGTAATAAAAAAACACAACAAATGACTACATCCCATTTATTGATTCCTTCACCAGCTGGGTAGCTATGAGTCAAGGGTTAGCTACCCTCTACCACAATATACTATGTCCTGGTGCCTTAGCATTTCCAAGTGATCACTAGGATAGTACTGCTCCGAGGAACAATATACTGACGATCACCGGTAACTGTAGACTGTGGTTTTAGTGATAGCGTGCCACTCCTTCTGCCATCTGTACTTGTGTCCCCAATGTCCTCCAATGTCCTCCATCCACAGCATTCACTCCTGCTCAGGCTTCATTCAGTTGTCCATTTTGGTCTTTTTCACAAATGAGAAACAAACAGACCATTTATTTTATCAGTGTGCTGTATGTGATTTTCAACCATTTTTCTTCATTGTGTCTATTTTTTACCATGAGTGCAGCATACGTTTTTCTTGTATGAGAAAAAAAGAATTCAAATTTTCCCCTACATATTAAACAGTAAAGACAGACTACAGTCAGGTGAACACAGATGGCCTCCAAGTGCTGTTTTTTTCCTGGACCCCTTCACTTGAATGAGTGTGCCTCAGGGTTTAGTGGTGGATGCAAACTGTGGGATCCCACTGTTCACGAGAGCAGGGATTCCCAAGTTCCGCATGTGAATGAGTTAGTGCATATTTGTGACAAAATGCTCCATTCACAATCTAGGACATAGTGCTAAATTAGATTGAACTCTGTCTCATCATTGGAGAAATTTTTGTTCCATCAGCCTGCAAGGGATATGTCACATATAAATGGCAGATCACTCTTTCATTTATTTTCAAAATGCCTGTTAAGACCTACTTCTGCAAGCATAACATGCCCAGACATCCTAGATGGCTTTCCATTAATAGCTTATCGTCCCTGAAACCATTACAATGGTTGATGTGTTCTCAAAGGTGAAAGTGGAATATGTGACTGCCAGACTCCACAAGCAGTAGCTTATCTCTCATGGGAACACATGTTGCAGGGTCAACCTACCCAAATCTTTTTTTTTCTTTACATTTCCCATTAGGGGACAACTCTGGACACTATACACATTAGATAGTTAGCTGGTTCCACAGAAATTAGGATTTTTTTTTCCAATTTTGCATCTAATTTGTATGGGCACCTGCCATAGATGATATTAAGAACCTGAAGTTATTCGTGAGGGTCCACCTCCCACTTCCTTTCTCTTTTGCAGTAGGACAAGAGCTTGCAATGTAAGCTGCCTTGAAATTGAAATTAAATTGCCCAGTTGACATAGAGGAAATTAAGTATAGATGGGAAGGGACAAATCTAATTAAAATTCCTTTTGAAGCCAAAACTCCTTACAGAGTGCAGGTAATTAGACAGGAAATGTCTTTTCAGAGGGTTGGGTAACAAAATGGGCATGTGTTTGCACATAGACAGAGAAGTAGAAAAGCCTCTTTTGTCCACAGGAAGTACATCCTGAGTTGAAATGAAACTTTTGTCCATTTGGAAAAAATGCTATACATTTACACCAGACTTTATGTCTCCAAAGGAAAGTTATGAATATTGGGGTGTGTACAGAACCAATAGTGATTGGGCATACATTTTCAACTTCGGGACGAATAGGGGAAGAACATGCATATTTTTCATAACTGGGACACCTGCTTATAAGCTTTAAATCAATAGCTGCCAGATCGCTGACAAGAGCCACGTCATGTTTACTATCTATGGAAAGATAAAAGCCCAATAAAAAATACGGCAGTGATATCAAACGTTTGCGATTGTCAGGAGTGAAGATATTGTTAATGTTGGGAATTTCATAAAATCCTGAAGGGCTGAGGACATCCCACAACCCAACCCATGTGAGGTCATCACTGGGGGCGTGGAGTGTGGGTATAACTCAGGTGCTGATAAAAGGTCAAGGCAAATTATGATCTGTGCTCAGGTAGAGAGATACATATCACTGCATGCATGATTCCCTTTAACCAGACATTTTCCAATCAAAGTGATCTCCTTCGCTAAGCTGAATCATTTCTGCGATCAGCCTAGCAAGTTCCTTTTTAATCCATTTTTATTTCATGGAACTTTATATGCTGTAATGTTTTGTCCTCTTTGTAAAGTTTTTTGTATCTTTTTTATAAACACTGCCTATCCTTCTGGATGAAATACAAAATGTAATAGTTCTGTTCCTTTTGTTTTGTAAACCGCACCCGGAAGCCATAAGCTTTCAGAACCAGGCATCCAGTCAGCCTTTATAAAAAATGACTAGTGATGGCAGCAGGTAGTTCTTGGTTTATCGTGGAGCTAGCCACAACTACAGGGGGGTTATATACAGATATCCCATGCGTGGGAATCCAAGGTGTATGTACCATACGCTCCCTGTTAGCTTTCCAATAACGGCCTTAGCAGAAACAGACACAACCTCCTCTGTTAATCATTGATCAATTGCATAATTGTCTGGACAATAGTGGGCAGCAGAAGGCTGTTTGTGACACAAAGATGACAGCATGAGTGGTTCATATAAGACCCCCCCCCTGGCTGCGATCTTTGTCAATTGGGGCCAGAGGTGGAACTCTTCGTGACCCCTTCTGTGTCAAATCCTTAGACAGACCTTAAAAGTTTTCTGCTATCCCATCTAAGAGCAGCATAATATTGGTGCAGCCATCCTGATTCCAGCTATGTGTGACTTACTCGGCTGCTTGCTGTAATTTTGATAAAATCACTATATTCTCTGCTGCTGATCTAATAGTTCTCTGAATTCTGATCTCTGTATATCCCCACTCACACCACTGAATAGCAGCTTTCTGTGTACCCTGTGCATAGGCAGAAAGTTGACAATCAATAGGAGCAGCGTTATAAAGAGTTCATAAATATGGAGGACTACAGGAGCAGGTCTAATAGTCTTGTAATAAAAAATCATGCACTTATTAAGCTGAAAGCAGAAAGTAACAAATTGCTGAAATCAGGGGCTCTGTCTCAACATTATGCTGCTCTCTGATTATGTGGCAAAAACCTGGTGACAGATTCATTTTAAATGGTAAAGGGATCGGCAACACTGCAGTAAAAGTTTTGTGCCATAAAATTTAACCTCAGCACATAATGAGATGAAGACATTATGTTTTTGCAAAGGTTAGTACATGTATTAGGATTCAATATTAGTGAAAAGAGATGAATTATTATTATTTTTTATTATTATTATTTATTTATATAGCACCATTGATTCCATGGTGCGTTACATACAAGTTACAGATATCACATACAGTAAACAAACTAACAATGACGGACTGATACAGAGGGGCGAGGACCCTGCCCTTGCGGGCTTACATTCTACAGGAATGAATGAATTGCAATGTTTCCACCAATACTATGGTCTTTTTCAAGGCTAATCTAATATGCAAAAATATAAAAACTTACATGTAACCAAATATTCATATTCTGAGATCCAAAATGCAAGTGGTGAAGGGGGGAGGTGGAATATCACATAGTGAGTGCATACGGTGACAGGTTCCCTTTAAGGCCTTAGCACAACTCCATAAAACCTCTATGGCCCCATTTCATTAAGACTTGATCAGGGGGCATTTAGAAGTCAGATGCTTCGCGTTCATTAAACGTTGCATGCCTCTTAATGAATCAGGAGAGTCTCAAGAGTCTCATGTGCCTCCACGAGCCGCACAAGAAATCTTAATCCAGTTATTGACTGGAGTTAAAAAATTCTAGCCTAAAGAATGCCACAGCTTTTCAAGAACTAGATGAGCTGTGGCATCATGCCCTGCTGTGCCCCTATTTAAGCAGATCTCGGAGAAACTGGTGTGAAAACACCAAAATTGTACAGAAATTGTGAGACATTTTCAATGCAAGAAAATTTTGGCAAAATTGTTTTTATGAATTGGGGCCTCTGACTTCTGTGGAGCTCTTTATGTTTCTAATTTCATATTGTGATGTATGGAGATTTATTTTACTATGCTGGAGCTATGTTGAGGCACGTTGGTTTCTGTAATTTAAATGTTACTCAACAGTGACCACTTAGATTCTCTAGCGGTGTGTGCTTAGTGCCAACATTGAAGTTTGGGTTACCAAGCTTTCTCAGTTTGAGCATGGTGTAAGTCTATAGTTCCTTGGAAAATTCAAGAAAAACATAATCAAAGGTGAACATATGAAAGTATTATTTTGGCTTGAATATTCATGATCTAACTTGTGCCAAGTCCTCTTTCATCTAGTCAACAGTGGATAGCGTTAGCGTAGAAGAGTACTTCTACAGACTGTTATTGTAACTATAGTGACTCAACAAGCTGGAACGTTCCAGGGGTTTTAGACTATTTGTGAAAGTAATGGGGTGTAGGAGACCCCCAGGAGAGAACTGCTGGCAGAAAAGATCATTATTGGATCGATCATTAATGTAATGGGGTCTCAGTACAGTGGCAGAGTCATTAAATGTAATAATAGAAATAAGAAACCAGCTTGCGGTCAGAAAAAGACCACTTGTAAATTGGAAATTCCGCCAAAATCCATTGTTACTGGGACTGTGATCAAAATACCAGAAGAAAGTAGGATTTTCTCATTATTTAAGGCCTTGGACCCAAAAGCATTAATGCTTACTTAATAGTAGCAATTTTTCTGATGGTGACAGTGAATTTAATAGAGATTTTGTCCGCTTAAAAAGTCATACAAAGATCCTATGACAATATCGAATAATTATAAAATAGCTAATTATAAAATAGCTATTTTAATTAAATTTGACGTGTGGAAAATTTTGTTTTCTATTTGTGATATGTATATTAAGAATGATTTCTTTTCCTTGGATGGACGAGAAATCAACCCTTCGACTCAAAGTGTTTGCTGTGCTGTTGGAAGCCACTTGGATTCAGCAGGTATTAAATAACAAATCGACTTAGAGAATTTGATCAAAAGGTTAAAATTCTACTAAGTGGAAATAGACTGTTGGTAAAAATAAATGCATAGACCACATTTTTTCTATATGCAAAACAAACATTGCTGAGACACTTTTTCTAGTGCGTCAATACAAGTTAAGCAGACATGCTAGAAGGTCACTCTAGCATGAGTCTAAATGCTAGATGCTAGAAGCTCCATTAATGGGTGAGCCATAGACCACCGTTTCCTTCGCTTGGCTTATACAGTGTAATGCTCATTGGGCCTCGTTCACCAGAACTGTCTTACAGTAAAACTGTCTTTGTTTCCTAAAGCAAACAACTAGAGCTCTGCATTAATTTTAGCAAAGCAGTGGAAGAAATTGATGAGGTCCATCATCTCCTTCCTGCCCGATGTGTGATACGCTCCGTGGAAGACAGTAGTGTTGTGTGTGTTTGTACATTCAACATGTCGAATTGTGATTGTGGACATCTTTATTTTTACAGTCTTAATAAGAGAAACACGTGGCTTTTTCATTAATTTCTGGGAGCTCCAGTTCCAACAAAAAGCAGCATATTTTATATGGAAGTAATGTAACAAAAATTTGACAACCACATGTTGGGATTGGAGATGAATCCTCTGACCTTCAAATTGGCCAGTTTTGTCTAATTTTTCCAAAAAAGGTGAATCGATTAACCATGAATCGCCATACTGCAAAGCCTGTAATTTCTCTAAAAATTCAAAAAGAACAATAACAAGAACCCTGAGGAAGAAGAGGTTCACTCTTCGAAACGCGTTGGTTGTTTCCAGTTCCCCTTTTTGAGCGATCCTGCGCTCCATACTACAGGTGACGTCACTAGGTAGGAGGAGCCTATCGGCCATCTTTTTTGTTACACGCGGTATCCAGGGAACGCCACCGGCCGGGGCTTCCCTATACCGCACCACGCCAGCAGATATACACTGCACCGTAGCCCCAGGGGCACTGACCGGGCGGGTGAAGATCCATGCAGCACGGGTCCACAGTTAGTAGTATTACACCTTGACAAGGTAAGCGGAGAGACACCGGTATCTGTACGCTATTCCAATGAGTATGTGGCAGTAGAGGAATCGCCTACTTATTTATGTGGTGCCATTCCCGGGATTCTTTTGTCATCGACTATATGGTTAAGATTCGGGTGAATCCCTCTTCACCAGATATTGCACGCAGGTGGCATTTGTTTGCAGTTTCCTCAAGCGCGGTATCTATTGTTATTGTTTCTCTAAAAATTCATTTATAACACTCTGTTTCCTAGGACTATATTCAACCTCTTTTAAGCTATCTATCACAAACATAGCCTTAGTAATGTCTCAGAATATAAATGGATGGTAATCCAGTAGTAATTAGCCTATTTAATTACACAGCATACTAAAAGACTTTATCATAGTAAAAAAATTAAAAAAAGTCCAAAAATTATCCCTCTTGGT